>NW_026778188.1:281296-524639 GCF_025265405.1 Mesoplodon densirostris | reverse complement strand
CATATATACAATAGAATATTACTCAGCCATAAAATGGAACGAAAACGGGTCATTTGTAGAGACGTGGATGGACCTAGAGTGTGTCATACAGAGTGAAGTAAGTCAGAAAGAGAAAAACAAATATTGTATACTAACACATGTATGTGGAATCTAAAAAAATGATATAGATGATCTTATTTGCAAAGGAGAAATAGAAACACAGACATAGAGAAAAAATATATGGATACCAAGGGAGAAGCAGGGAGTGAGACGAATTGGGAGATTGGGATTGACATACATATACTATTGATACTATGTATAAAATAGATAACTAATGAGAACCTACTGTATAGCACAGGGAACTCTACTCAGTTCTCTGTGGTGACCTAAATGGGAAGGAAATCCAAAATAGAGGGGATATATGTATAGGTATAGCTGATTCACTTTGCTGTACACCTGAAACTAACAGAAGAGTGTAAAGCAACTATATTCCAATAATTTTTTTAATTAAAAATAGAAAAATATGGGGAAAAAATCAGGGATTTAGGGGGAAAATTTAAAGAATCATTACCATATGAAAAAGTGATTAGTGTCACTAATGATAAGGAACGTACAAATTGAAAGCACAGAGAGATATCACTAAGAGATGGCAGGGAAGTAGCGCAACTGTTACACACATTAGTGTTCTGTTGGGTGAATATGGTGATCCAATAGATTAAGAAAATATATTTTTTTTAAATGGGGGAAAGCAGAGCCTTTTTATTTATTTATTTTTTTTTTTATGTATTTATTGCGGTATGCGGGCCTCTCACTGTTGTGGCCTCTCCCGTTGCGGAGCACAGGCTCCGGACGTGCAGGCTCAGCGGCCATGGATCACGGGCCCAGCCGCTCTGCGGCACGCGGGATCTTCCCGGACCAGGGCACGAACCCGTGTCCCCTGCATTGGCAGGCACACTCTCAACCACTGAGCCACCAGGGAAGCCCCAAGAAAATAATTTGGCACAATCGAATTTTTAAAAACGGAAAATATCACACTATGATGCAGACATTGTTACTAGTTGTTTGCCTAACTGTTCTTGCATATTTAACACTAGGAGATATGTCAAAAAAAAACAGAAAAATAACCCATAAATTCTCTCAGTTTATTTGGTAAAGCTTAAATTCATAGCAAACAAATTTTAAATGCAAAACTGAAGATAGTGGTTACCTCTGAGGGGATCAGAAAAGAGGAAAGGTCACCAGAGTCATGCAAGTGATATCAAGGTAAGAGTCATGTTCAGTTCTTAGACTGAATGGTGAGTCTTTGAAAAGATAATCTGGAAAATTAGAAGTCACTGCCTCTACTCTCAAGGTCAGAAAATACGTAAGAGACCCAGAGAGATTTTTTTTACCACACGTGGTTGCAATTTTATAGATAATTAAAAATGAAATTTCATTCTTGCCATTAATCAATGTTATTTTTTTAATTTGAAGAAAAATGAGGCTATATAAATTTTTACAGTGGTGAACCCTGTAAAACTGCTCCTTTGAACATTACAGTGGTAATTTCAAGTCTTTAAAACACAAGTTTGAAGAGATAGGAAAATCCATTACATGCTCTTTCATACTTTCATGTAAATTAATATGAAAACAGCTTTATTAAGTTGTTTATATAATAAAATGCACATATTATAGTATGCAATTTGATGAGTTTTGATGTATGTATAAAACCATGAAACTATCACCACAATCAAAATAATAAACAGATCTGTTGACAAAAAAGTTTCCTCGTGGTCTTTTTAATGTATTCTTTCCAACTCTACCTACCCCTCTAATCCCGGGCAACAACTAATCTGTTGTCACCATGCAATAATTTGCATTTTTCTAGAATTTCGTATATGTTCAATTCCACCATATATACCCTTTTTGTCTGTCTTCTTTCTGTCAGCATATGTGAGATTTATTCATGTTGTGTATGTCAATAATTCATTCCTTTTTGTCATTTTATTACTTTTTATGAATATAGTACAGTTTATTTACCCCTTTGCTTATTGTTCATTAAACTTTTTTTGACCATATTTAGTTTGTCTTTAATTACATCCAATTTATTTTCATCTTGGACATTGTAAGTTTCACCTCTAGAAATTTGAAAGTCTGTTTTGCATTACTTTTTTTTTTTTTTTTTGCTGTACGCGGGCCTCTCACTGCTGTGGCCTCTCCCGTTGCGGAGCACAGGCTCCGGACACACAGGCTCCACGGCCATGGCTCGCGGGCCCAGCCGCTCCGCGGCATGTGGGATCTTCCGGGATCGGGGCACGAACCCGTGTCCCCTGCATCGGCAGGCGGACTCTCAACCACTGCGCCACCAGGGAAGCCCCTGCATTACTTTTTATCTTCTTTGTTTCTACTTCCTTTTGGACATAGGCAGTACAGGTATAATAATTGTTTTAATATCAGTGCTTACTACTTCTAACACTTCCTTGGTAACTTTTCATTGGTTTTCTAACACTGTGAATTTTACATAGTGGGTGTTAGATATATTTATTTCTATAAACATTCTTATGCTTAATTTTGAGATTTATTAAAATTCCTTAGGAATGTTTTGATCCTCTGGATCTGGTTTATAAGATTTGTTATTTGGAACTTTTGCAGTTTTGTTGTAGGCTAATTTTTTCCCACTACTGAGGCAAAACCCTTCTGTGTACAGCACCCTGTAAACTTTGAGGTTTTCCAGTCGGGAAGGTGGGGTGAGAACATGCACTATGACTGTCTTTGTGTGAATGCCATGCCTTGTTACACCCAATCCTTGAGGTGGTTTTCCCTAACCTCAGACGCATGCCCTGATCAGCACTTAGCCAAATGCTGGAGGGGAGCACTCTGCTGCCATCTGGAATTCTCTCTGTGCAGCCCTGTCACTGTTCCTCTGACCTACGAATTCTAGTCTTGGTTTCTCTGAACTCTCAGCTCTGTCTCCTCAACTCATTCCTCAGTCCCCATCTGCACTCAAGATCTGTCTGAAATCAGAAGGACTGACACCAACATGCACTGCAATGCGTTATCTTATGTAAAATTGGGTTTAAAACAATAATTTACAATTAAGGATGCTTATAATACTAGTGATAAGTTTCTTACAGTAGTAACAATTACACACAGTAGGTAATATGTTCAAAGGGCAATTTTCATCTAATACTCACGTTATTTCAAATCATTTTTGGAGTCATTCCAAACATGTTAAATACTATCTCAAATATAGTAAGTTTTCTTTCTATATAGGACAAGTAATAACTGTCTTATACATATGTATATATCAGACAAATATGAATTGATCTTTTTTCTAGGGTATACTCATATATTACATAAGTTTAACTATACAATAATTGTTCTTTACTAATTTCCCCCTTTTCAATAAGAAAATGTTATATTTCCTTACATATATTTTTATATATTTTATATATACTACAAATATGTATTTATATATAGTCTTATGAGGTATATGTGTATATATACATAGACTAGAAACATATATATATACATAAAATACATACACATACACACATAGACTAGAAACAATTAATTGCATCAATTGATAAAACACTAAACTCAGGAAAATCTAACACTTCTCTAACAGTGCTCTGTACCTCCTCTCTCTCTCAGCATACAAATTAGGCAATTTTATATTAAGTCAACTTCTAGATCAAAGCATTCATCACTTAGCCAGAGGAAATATTTCTGGCACAAACTTCCTTTCACTTCTACAGATGGTTCCATATTGAAACTGTTCTTTTGTTCCAATCTCAAACACTATATTAAACAAACTTGTAACATGTTTAAGATACCTTATTATTTGATAGTTTGTGTTGGGGCCACTCAAAGTATATTTGTAGTCATGAAAGACACTGAGACGCTTGACCCAAGGGTTAAAAATTTCCAGAATCTCTAGTGACAGGATGAGATAGCATTTACTGTAAAGCTACCCTGCTGCAGCCTACCACTTCATTTACACATCACAATAGCTCTGAAAAGTAAACAGGATTTTCCCAGTTAGAGATGAAGAACTGTAAATTAAAAGTCAAGGAGTCTACCTTTGGTAAGCGATGAACGAAGAGCCTTGCTGAAATTTTAATCCAGCTGTATTTTGGAGCAACATAGATGGACCTAGAGGTTGTCATACTAAGTGAAGCCAGACAGAGAAAGACAAGTATAAGATATTGCTTATATGTGGAATCAAAAAAAAGAAGATACAAATGAACTTATATATGAAACAGAAACAGACCCACAGACATGGAAAACAAACTTATGGTTACCAAAGGGGAAAGAGGGAGGGAATAAATTAGGAGTTGGGGATTAAAATATACACACCATCATATATAAATTATACAACGAACAAGGCCCTACTATATACCACAGAGAACTATACTCAATAATTTTTAATAACTTATAAGGGAAAAGAATCTGAAAAAAATTAGGTGTATATGTATGTATAACTGAATCACTTTGCTGTATACCTAAAGCTAACACAACATTGTAGATCAACTATACTTCAATAAAAATTAATTAATTAATTAATTAATTAATAAACCAAAAAGCTCTAAATGGCATACAGGTAATTTGACTCAAGGTAGAGTGAGCAATAACTGAAGTATCAAAATTTATATAACTCCACTACATAAGCCTCTTCGAATGATCTCTGCTCCCTATCAGCTCTGTGTTCCTACCTCTATCTTTAGTCTCAGGCCTAGGTCTAATGTCAAACAGTGCACAGTATATTGGAAAGAGGGTGGATTTTGGAGTCTGAGAGTATGAAAATCTCAGTTTTATTTTTTTAATAGCCATGTGAGTGTTATGAACTTAATATTGTCCTCCTAAATTTTTTTGTTGAAGTCTTAATTCCTAATAGCTTACAATGTGACTGTATTTCTCGATAGGCCTTTAAAGAGAAAATTAAGATTCAATGAGGTTATATGGATGGGCCCTAATGCAATGTGACTGGTGTCCTTATAGGAAGAGGAAGAGTCACTAGGGATGTATCTGCACAGAGAAAAAGCCATTAGAGAACCCAGTGAGAAGGCAGCCCTCTCCAAGCCAAGGACAGAGGGCTCAGGAGAAACCAACTCAATCTTGTACTTCAGCCTCCAGAGAAAATAAGAGTTCTGTCTTTTGAACAGCTTAGTCTGTGGTATTTTGTGATGGCAGCCCTAGCAAACTAAGACAAGACCTTAAAACATTTTACATGACCTCTTTGAATCTAAATTTCCTTAGTTATTATTATAGTTTATAATTATAATAGATTGTATTGACTAATAAGTGAAATAATCTAGAGTGCAATGATGTACATATTCATAAATCTTATTTTCTCCTGGTATGTTTTTCTTGTGACTTCCAACTCCAATAAACTACTCATTAAGCTCATTCTCAGCAGTGGTTCATGAAACAAATCTAAGGGCAGAGAAAATAGGAAGAGAAATTAATAGTCAAAAGCATCTCGAGAAAGTTCACTTGCATAAAATTCACAAAACATTATTATTATTTTTACTTTCCTCAAGTTCTGGTCACCTCATTCTTGATGAATATGTCTGTGAGAATATTATTTTTTTCTTTAAATGGAAAATTTCAAAATGGATAAACCCTTAGCATTTCTTAAATTCGGACAATATTTGAGTGAGTAAATATAAAATGAAAAATGATTTCATCTTATTGTATAAGCAATTAATGCGGGTTTTTTTGTTTGTTTCTTTTTTTTTTTTTTTGGTCTCACAGATTTACATACCAATTTGTTTGTGTTCCTGAATCTTCTCCTTCAAACTTTTGAGTCATATTCAATTGTGTTGTCTACTCAACAGAAGGGATCTTTCTCTGCCCCAATTTGCTTCACTCCATAGTCCCACAGACGCCTTACAGTTTTGGGGGGTTTTTTTTGGCAAAAAGCTGATAATCATGATTAACCCCTCACTTTCTTTCACTTCCTATTTCACATCTGCTAGTTCAACCATCAGAATATCACCAACATCCCCACCTCCACCTCTACCAATTCTAAATTCAAATCTCCCCTGAATTGTTTTTATTTATTTATTTATTTATTTTGTGGTACACGGGCCTCTCACTGTTGTGGCCTCTCCCGTTGTGGAGCACAGGCTCCGGACGCGCAGGCTCAGTGGCCATAGCTCATGGGCCCAGCCGCACCGCAGCATGTGGGATCCCGGACCGGGGCACGAACCCGTGTCCCCTGCATCGGCAGGCGGACTCTCAACCACTGTGCCACCAGGGAAGCCCTCCCCTGAATTATTTTAATAGCGTTAGCTGTTAATTATTTTAATAGATACACAGCTGCTACTTCCCTTTCCCTCTTTCTCACCCTTTCCTTACCTTCAGTTCTTTTCAGGTCTTGAACCAGGAACTCTTCAAGCGATCAGACCACACACCTCCACTTTCCACTGGGAAGTGAGCTTTGCCTCACAAGGCAGGTCCTGCGCATGCTTTCTTTCTGTCCATCAATTTCCCCAAACCAGGTTGAATCCCCACTTGATCTCCATCTCCTAATTGAAGGAAGGGAGAAGACGGGAACTAATATTTATTATTTTCATCTGGGGATTCTAGACTAGCTTCCTTATATATGTTAATCTTTACATACATGATATTATTATACTCATTTTACAGGCAAATGAAACTAATAAGTGCCTGGGATATTTGCATGACTATGTTCACAAGTGTTAACCTAGCCAACGAGTAGCAGTACTAGAATTCAAACCCAGATAAATCTGGGGCCAACTTCCAAGTCATTTCTACCTTGTGTTTCTTTGAAGGCATACATTAGCACTTTTTGTTGGCCACCCTGGGATCCCAGAATGACTGTTTGGGCAGGTAGCAAGAGGATATGTTTAGGAAGCAGAAAAAAACATAATTTGTGGACCATTTCTTCAACTGTAAAATAGAAATAAAAATTCCTAACAGTTCTTTTAAATAATACAATCAAAGAATTTAGTACTGTTTTTAGGAAAGAATAAACACACACACATGCAAATAGATACACACCTGTTATTTCTCTTCCCTCTTTCTCATTAAAAAAAATTCTAAAGTATCACTTAGGGATGGAGAGTTGAGGTGTGTGGCCTGAACGCAGAGTTCCTGGTTCAAGGTAAATACATACACACACAGCAAATTAAGTCACTGCCAGTTGTCCTTTTGGTGACCCCTCCAACTTCACTGCCTACCACCTTACTTTGTCTTCATCCACTACATTGACTTCCTCACACTTCCAGGCACACACAATGCCCCTTGGGGCCTTTACTTTATTGATTGATTGATTGATTGAATCTATTTATTTATTTGTTTATTTATCTATCTATCTTAGGCCTTCTCTTTATTCACCTATCTATCTTATGCCTTCTCTTTACTTATTTACTTATTTATTTATCTATCTATCTTAGGCCTTCTCTTTATTTATCTATCTTAGGCCTTCTATTCATTTATTTATTTATCTATCTTAGGTCTTCTCTTTATTTATTTGTCTATTTACTTATTTATTTATTTAGTTCCCGTATTTGTTTTGGCTGCGTCAGGTCCTAGTTGCAGCACGCGTGATCTTTTCGTTGTGGAGTGTGGGCTTCTCTCTAGTTGTGGCTCACGGGCACCAGGGTGCATGGGGTCTGTAGTTTGCAGCCCTCAGGCTCTCTAGTTGAAGCACGCAAGCTCAGTATTTGAGGTGCGCGGGCTTAGTTGCCCCGCAGCGTGTGGGATCTTAGCTCCCCGACCAGGGATCGAACATGTGTCCCCTGCATTGGAAGGCAGATTCTTTACCACTGGACCAGCAGGAAGGTTCAGGACCTTTGCTTTAGGTATCCGCTCTGCCTGCCAAGTTTATCCTGGAGCCTTGGCTTGTTCATTTAATTTCTTCCAATGCCTTTTCAAAGGTAGCTTTATTAGAGAAGTCACCCTACATTATTCTATTAAAATAGCTCACCACATCTCACCACAGGGACTGTTACCCTAACTTATGTTTGTCCCCCTAACTTTCATCACAATCTAACACACAACATGTTTACTTTTTTTCCCCCGCAAATATCTGTCTTCTCAAAAGAATTCTTGTACCATAAGGTAAAGGGGTCTCTTTATGTTTTATTTACTTCTAGATCCCAAATGGCTAGATTAGTGCCTAGGGCCTCTTAGCTGATAAATAAATACTCACTGGATAAACTTAATGAAATAATCAAATATTTATATTTGTTACTGTGCAAATAAAGACTTTAAAAAATAAGATCAGTAAATCTCTGGCCACTTCATCTGACAATTGTATCTTCTTCTTTTGTCTTTGTCATATTAAGGACTTTTAGTAGAAGCCTCAGCTGATTGATCATTTGCAGTAGAGGTCAAAATTGCAATTATTTAATTCCACAGATTGCCTTGGAGGGCAATGAAACAGAAAATTGATGCTGCTTGATCTTTTACACAGTTGTTCCTTTATGAAAAATAAACCTTAAAAAATGCCGTTGTGGAATATAGTAAAGTGCTCTGAATATTTACAATTGTAAGAAAATGTCCAAGAATGGTGTATATGGCAAGTATTTCTATGTTGTACACAGTTTATTAAAATTTAATAAAATACCATTTGTTATCATTTTTTTAAAAAATGTCCAAAAGGTTTCAAAAATTGGTAATTTTCCTTAATCTCTCTGCTTTCAATATTGTTTGCAAACTAGAGTTTTTAAATTTAGTTATGTTAAATACAATATCTTTTAAGGAATCCCTTTGACTTATGGACCACACCTTATTTTTTATATTATTTCAATATTAAAAAAAGAATCACTGGCCCTTTGGCTCTGATCAATTAGATAAAAAATTCTGACTCCCTTTTTTTAAATCTGTCTAATTTTTGTATGGTTTTATGATAAGGCAAGTTTTAGGGCAATATTTATCTTGAAGATATTTGAGTTGTTAAAGTTTCCACTTTTCTTAGAAATGTGTTTTCCACTACCAAGAAAGGAGCACTGAGTAGTACAGGGACATTTTATTTTATTATTCTTTTTCTTTTCTTTTTTCCAGTGGAATTTCTCAGCAGAGTTGGAAATTCCCCAGATTTATAAAACATTAATATTAAATGTATAATAAATGATTATGCTGCAAAATCCAATCACATAGGAATTGAAAAATACCCTTTCTCCATTAAAACTATTTTTAGGAATGGAGAGTTTATAAAGGATTATCTCTTGGATGCAGGAGAAAAATCATGCCCCACACTCCATAACCAAAAATAGCATTATCAAAGGCAAACACCATTATTCAGTGTAATGAAGATAAGGCTGAGAATTCACAGGACAAATTCTATGAAAAAGTTAAATCATTTATGGCGTTTCTATTGCAGTGGAAGAGAGCTCAGCTACATATATGTATATATATTACCATCCAATTAGGTCTATCATTTGGTGGTGTCAAAGAAAATTTTGATGTGACAGAAGAACTCTTAAACATGATGCCCATGACAAGCACGACTGTGTTCTGGGGTTTAATTAAGTCTTTTTTTTTTTTTTTTTTGGCACACTGCATGGCTTGTGGGATCTTAGCTCCCCAACCAGGGATTGAAAGCAGGTCCTCAGTAGTGAAAGCGTGGAGTCCTAACCACTGGACTGCCAGGGAATTCCCATAATGTCTTAACAATGCTAATATGAAAGTAGTCAAATTTAGGACATATGACTACTGAGAGTGCTCCCCAAATGGTCGAAGCTGTTAGACCATTAATTTAAACTGAGGTGGCAACATTTTTCAAGGACATGGAACTTAAGTCAGTTCCTTGCATGACTGACCCAGAGTTACCCTCCACTAGAAAATTAAAATAGAAGACATACTGTTTGTAATAATTAAGTCTATGAACTTTGGGCCCTCCTAGGGCCAGACCACTGGCCATGCAGTTATGGTTGATGGATTAGATGAACAATAACAATCTGCTTACACATTGAGATTAAGATGCTTCAGAAGCGGCATGTTCTGGAAACAACTGAAATTTTAAGAATTCAGTTCATTTGAATAGTTAACAATAAACAGTGGAGCAAAGTCTTGAACTTTGCAATTTCATTTATCATACTGATCTCAGTTTCATCAAATCAGAGTCATGACCAAACTAAATTACAAAATAGTGGGGTTAAAACTTATCCTTCTTCTCCCTCCCACCAAAAAAAAAAAAAAAGCTTAAAAATTCTTCAGGCCACTGTTCTCAATATTGAAAGTTTGTAAAAAGACGTACAACTGTGAAGTTACTGAATTGAAATTTAAATACTGTGCTGAAAGCTAAATATGGTAATGATGCAGAAATAGAGGAATTCTATCTTTATGTAACTGAGTTTTTTTAATTAATTTAAAATTAAAATAATTACCCTAGTTCTATCAATATTTGGAATTACATTCTAAATTCCTTCCCCTTGATAAAATAAAAGAATGAAATTATTATATACAATTAAAGGTAAAAGAGTTTACTATAGGCCAGATACTCTTATTGTTATTTATATGTTCCATGATAATCTAACTGAATTTTAACAATTCTGTGAGGTAGATGGTATTATTATCTCCATCTTATCTATAAGGCTACTGAAGCACATGCTAAGTAGTTAGCCTATGTCTCACAAGGAGCAAAATGTAGGGTTAGAATTTGAATCTAGACAATCTGGTTCTAGGATAAACGTTTTCAGGTACTAGACTATAGCTACATTACTAAATAAATAAATAAATAAATAGGGTCTGCATCCAAATTAAAGTAAAAAAGAATTAATACAATTCCATTTCTGGGCTTCCCTGGTGGCGCAGTGGTTAAGAATCCACCTGCCAATGCAGGGGACATGGGTTCGAGCCCTGGCCTGGGAAGATCTCACATGCCACAGAGCAACTAAGCTCGTGTGCCAAAACTACTGAGCCTGCGCTCTAGGGCCTGTGAGCCTCACCTACTGAGCCCACGTGCCACAGCTACTGAAGCCCGTGTGCCTAGAGCCCGAGCTCCGCAACAAGAGAAGCCACCGCAATGAGAAGCCCGTGCACCGCAATGAAGAGTAGCCCGAGCTCACCGCAACTAAAGCCTGCGCGCAGCAACAAAGACCCATCGCAGCCAAAAATAAAATAAATTTATTAAAAAAAAGAAAACTTCATTTCACGAGAAACCACTAAGCACTTATCAGAATGGCTAAACTCCAAAACATGGAAAACACCAAATATTGGTGAAGATATAGAGCAACAGGAAAGCTCGTTAATTGCTGTTGGAATGCAAAATGGTACAAGCACTTTGTAAATTTCTTATGAAGCTAAATATAGGCTTACCTATCATACAATCCAGCAGTCACACTCCTAGTTAATTATCCAAATGCAAAACATGAAAGCCTACACACAGATTTTTAGAGCAGCTTTATTCATAATTGCCAAAAATTTGAAGTAATCAAGATAGAGCTTGGGAAGATGGCGGAAGAGTAAGACGCGGAGATCACCTTCCTCCCCACAGATACATCAGAAATTCAACTACACGTGGAACAACTCCTACAGAACACCTACTGAACACTGACAGAAGACCTCAGACCCCCCCAAAAGGCAAGAAACTCCCCACATACCTGGGTAGGGCAAAAGAAAAAAAGAATAAACAGAGACAATAGGATAGGGACGGGACCTGCACCAGTGGGAGGGAGCCGTGAAGGAGGAAAGGTTTCCACACACTACAAGCCCCTTCGCGGGCGGAGACTGCAGGTGGCAGAGGTGGAAAGCTTCAGAGTAGCGGAGGAGAGCACAGCAACAGGGTTGTGGAGGGCAAAGTGGAGAGATTCTGGCACAGAGGATCAGTGCCCTCAGGCACACACCAGCCGGAGAGGCTTGTCTGCTTGGCCGCCGGGGCGGGCGGGACTGGGAGCTGAGGCTCGGGTATCGGCTTTCAGTCGGAGCGCAGGGAGAGGACTGGGGCTGGCGGCAGGAAGAGAGCCTGAGGGGGTTAGTGCACCACGGCTAGCCCAGAGGGAGTCCGGGGAAAGGGTCTGGAGCTGCCGAAGAGGCAAGAGACTTTTTTCCCTTTTGTTTCCTGGTGTGCGAGGAGAGGGCATTAAGAGGGCTGCCTGGGGAAGCACCGGAGACGGGAGCGAGAGGCGGCTAAAGGTGCGGACCTCGGAGACGGGCGTGGGACTCTGGGGCTGCTGCTGCCGCCGCCGCCGCCGGGCCTGTGTGCGAGCGCGGGTCACTGTCCACCCCGCCTTCCGGGGGGCCTGTGCACCCCGCCACTGCCGGGGTCCCGGGACTTGGGGACGGCTTTCCCGGGAAAGCGCACGGAGCGCCTCGGGCTGCTGCAACGTCACACCGGCCTCTGCCGCCGCAGGCCCGCCACACACTGCGCGCCCCTCCCTCCCCTCTGCCTGAGTGAGCCAGAGCCCCCGAATCAGCGGCTCCTTTAAACCCGTCCTGTCTGAGCGAAGAACAGACGCCCTCCGGTGACCTACGCGCAGAGGCGGGGCCAGGTCCAAGGCTGAGACCCGGGAGCTGTGAGAGTAGAGACAGGGAAATCTCTCTGTGCAGCCTCGGAGGCAGCGGATTCAAGCTGCACGGTCCATTTGATGTGCCCTGCGTCTGTGGAGTGCATAAATGGACAGCGAATCATCCCAAATTGAGGAAGTGGAATTTGAGGACAACATTTAAGACTTTCCCCCCTTTTCCTCTTTTTACAACGAATTATCCCAAATTAAAGAGGTGGACTTAGAGAGCAAGATTTCAGACTTCTTGCCCTTTTCCTCTTTTTACAACAAATTATCCCAAATTGAGGAGGTGGACTTGGAGAGCAAGATTTTTGATTTTTCCCCCTGCTCTCTTTAAGTGAATGTGTATGTGTAATCTTCTGTGTAAGATTCTCTCTGTATAGCTTTGCTTCCACCATATGTCCCAGGGTTCTATCTGTCCGTTTTTTTTTTTCAATAATTACTTTTTAATTTTAATAATGCTACTATATTTCATACTTTATTCTATTTTACTTTACCTGCTCTTTCTTTTTTTCCTACCTTCCCTTCCTCCCTCCCACCCTCCGCTCCTCCTTTCCTTCTTTCTTTTTCTTTCCTCCCTCGCGCCCTCCCACCGTTCTTCTTCCCACTTTCTTTTTCTTTCCTTCCTCCCTCCCTCCCTCCTGTCTTTCTTTCTTTCGTTCCTTCCTCCCTCCCTCCCTCCCTTCTTCCATTCACTCTTCCTTTTGCTTTCATTCCTCCCTCCCTCCCTCCTTTCTTTCTTTCCATCCTTCCTCCCTCCCTCCCTCCTTTCTCTCTTTCTTCCTTCCTTCCTTCCTTTCTTCCCTTCTTCCTTTCTTTCCCTCTCTCTTTCTTTCTTCTACTAATTCTTGCTTTCTACTTTTTCTCCCTGTTATTCTGAGCCGGGTGGATGAAAGGCTCTTGGTGCTGCAGCCAGGAGTCAGTGCTGTGCCTCTGAAGTGGGAGAGCCAACTTCAGGACACGGGTCCACAAGAGACCTCCCAGCTCCACATAATATCAAGCAGCAAAAATCTCCCAGAGATCTCCATCTCAACACCAGCACCCAGCTTCAGTCAACGACCAGCAAGCTACAGTGCTGGTCACCCTATGCCAAGCAACTAGCAAGGCAGGAACACAACCCCACCCATTAGCAGAGAGGCTACCTAAAAACATAATAAGGCCACAGGCACCCCAAAACACACCACCAGACGTGGACCTGTCCACCAGAAAGACAAGATCGAGCCTCAACCACCAGAACACAGGCATTAGTCCCCCCCACCAGGAAGCCTACACAACCTACTGAAACAACCTTAGCCACTGGGGACAGACACCACAAACAGCGGGAACTACGAATCTGCAGCCTGCAAAAAGGAGACCCCAAACACAGTAACATAAGCAAAATGAGAAGGCAGAAAAACACACAGCAGGTGAAGGAGCAAGATAAAAACCTACCAGACCTAACAAATGAAGAGGTAATAGGCAGCCTACCTGAAAAAGAATTCAGAATAATGATAGTAAAGCTGATCCAAGATTCTATTTCCAAGATCCAAAATCTTGGAACTAGAATAGACAAAATGCAAGAAACAGTTAACAAGGACCTAGAAGAACTAAAGATGAATCAAGCATCGATTAAAAACACAATAAATGAAATGAAAAATACTCTAGATGGGATCAATAACAGAATAACTGAGGCAGAAGAACGGATAAGTGAGGTGGAAGATAAAATAGTGGAAATAACTGATGCAGAGCAAAATAAAGAAAAAAGAATGAAAAGAACAGAGGACAGTCTCAGAGACCTCTGGGACAACATTAAACGCACCAACTTTCGAATTATAGGGGTTCCAGAAGAAGAAGAGAAAAAGAAAGGGACTGAGAAAATATTTGAAGAGATTATAGTTGAAAAATTCCCTAATATGGGAAAGGAAATAGTTAATCAAGTCCAGGAGGCACAGAGAGTCCCATACAGAATAAATCCAAGGAGAAATACGCCAAGACACATATTAATCAAACTGTCAAAAATTAAACACAAAGAAATCATATTAAAAGCAGCAAGGGAAAAGCAACAAATAACACACAAGGGAATCCCCATCAGGTTAACAGCTGATCTCTCAGCAGAAACTCTACAAGCCAGAAGGGAGTGGCAGGACATAATTAAAGTGATGAAGGAGAGAAACCTGCAACCAAGATTACCCAGCAAGGATCTCATTCAGATTTGATGGAGAAATTAAAACGTTTACAGACAAGCAAAAGCTGAGAGAGTTCAGCACCACCAAACCAGCTTTACAACAAATGCTAAAGGAACTTCTCTAGGCAAGAAACACAACAGAAGGAAAAGACCTACAATAACGAACCCAAAGCAATTAAGGAAATGGGAATAGGAACATACATATCAATAATTACCTTAAATGTAAATGGACTAAATGCTCCCACCAAAAGACACAGAGTGGCTGAATGGATACAAAAACAAGACCCATATATATGCTGTCTACAAGACACCCACTTCAGACCTAGAGACACATACAGATTGAAAGTAAGGGGATGGAAAAAGATATTCCATGCAAATGGAAATCAAAAGAAAGCTGGAGTAGCAATTCTTATATCAGACAAAATAGACTTTAAAATAAAGACTATTAGAAGAGACAAAGAAGGACACTACATAACGATAAAGGGATCGATCCAAGAAGAAGATATAACAATTGTAAATATTTATGCACCCAACATAGGAGCACCTCAATACATAAGGCAAATACTAACAGCCATAAAAGGGGAAATCGACAGTAACACACTCATAGTAGGGGACTTTAACACCCCACTTTCACCAATGGACAGATTATCCAAAATGAAAATAAATAAGGAAACACAAGCTTTAAATGATACATTAAACAAGATGGACTTAGTTGATATTTATAGGACATTCCATCCAAAAACAACAGAATACACATTTTTCTCAAGTGCTCATGGAACATTCTCCAGGATAGATCATATCTTGGGTCACAAATCAAGCCTTGGTAAATTTAAGAAAATTGAAATTGTATCAAGTATCTTTTCCGACCACAATGCTATGAGACTAGACCTCAATTACAGGAAAAGATCTGTAAAAAATACAAACACATGGAGGCTAAACAATACACTACTCAATAACGAAGTGATCACTGAAGAAATCAAAGAGGAAATAAAAAGTACCTAGAAACAAATGACAATGGAGACACGACGACCCAAAAGCTATGGGATGAAGCAAAAGCAGTTCTAAGGGGGAAGTTTATAGCAATACAATCCCACCTTAAGAAACAGGAAACATCTCGAGTAAACAACCTGACCCTGCACCTAAAGCAATTAGAGAAAGAAGAACAACAGACCCCCAAAGTTAGCAGAAGGAAAGAAATCATAAAGATCAGATCAGAAATAAATGAAAAAGAAATGAAGGAAACGATAGTAAAGATCAACCAAACTAAAAGCTGGTTCTTTGAGAAGATAAACAAAATTGACAAACCATTAGCCAGACTCTTCAAGAAAAGAGGGAGAAGACTCAAATCAATAGAATTAGAAATGAAAAAGGAGAAGTAACAACTGACACTGCAGAAATACAAAAGATCATGAGAGATTACTACAAGCAACTCTATGCCAATAAAATGGACAACCTGGAAGAAATGGACAAATTCTTAGAAATGCACAACCTGCCAACACTGAATCAAGAAGAAATAGAAAATATGAAGAGACCAATCACAAGCACTGAAATTGAAACTGTGATTAAAAATCTTCCAACAAACAAAAGCCCAGGACCAGATGGCTTCACAGGCGAATTCTATCAAACATTTAGAGAAGAGCTAACACCCATCCTTCTCAAACTCTTCCAAACAATATCAGAGGAAGGAATACTCCCAAACTCATTCTGCGAGGCCACCATCACCTTGATACCAAAACCAGGCAAGGATGTCACAAAGAAAGAAAACTACAGGCCAATATCACGGATGAACATAGATGCAAAAATCCTCAACAAAATACTAGCAAACAGAATCCAACAGCACATTAAAAGGATCATACACCATGATCAAGTGGGGTTTATTCCAGGAATGCAAGGATTCTTCAATATATGCAAATCAATCAATGTGATACACCATATTAACAAGTTGAAGGAGAAAAAGCATATGATCATCTCAATAGATGCAGAGAAAGCTTTCGACAAAATTCAACACCCATTTATAATAAAAACCCTGCAGAAAGTAGGCATAGAGGGAACTTTCCTCAACATAATAAAGGCCATATATGACAAACCCACAGCCAACATTGTCCTCAATGGTGAAAAACTGAAACCATTTCCACTAAGATCAGGAACAAGACCAGGCTGCCCACTCTCACCACTCTTATTCAACTTAGTTTTGGAAGTTTTAGCCACAGCAATCAGAGAAGAAAAGGAATTAAAAGGAATCGAAATTGGAAAAGAAGAAGTAAAGCTGTCACTGTTTGCAGATGACATGATACTATACATAGAGAATCCTAAAGATGCTACCAGAAAACTACTAGAGCTAATCAATGGATTTGGTGAAGTAGCAGGATACAAAATTAATTCACAGAAATCTCTGGCATTCCTGTACACTAATGATGAAAAATCTGAAAATGAAATCAAGAAAACACTCCCATTTACCATTGCAACAAAAAGAATAAAATATCTAGGAATAAACCTACCTAAGGAGACAAAAGACCTGTATGCAGAAAATTATAAGACACTGATGAAAGAAATTAAAGATGATACAAATAGATGGAGAGATATACCATGCTCCTGGATTGGAAGAATCGATATTGTGAAAATGACTCTACTACCCAAAGCAATCTACAGATTCAATGCAATCCCTATCAAACTACCACTGGCATTTTTCACAGAACTAGAACAAAAAATTTCAAAATTTGTTTGGAAAAACAAAAGACCCCGAATAGCCAAAGCAATCTTGAGAACGAAAAAAGGAGCTGGAGGAATCAGGCTCCCTGACTTCAGACTATACTACAAAGCTACAGTAATTAAGACAGTGTGGTACTGGCATAAAAACAGAAAGATAGATCAGTGGATCAGGATAGAAAGCCCAGAGATAAACCCACGCACATATGGCCAACTTATCTTTGATAAAGGAGGCAGGAATGTACAGTGGAGAAAGGACAGCCTCTTCAATAAGTGGTGCTGGGAAAACTGGACAGGGACATGTAAAAGTATGAGATTAGATCATTCCCTAACACCATACACAAAAATAAGCTCAAAATGGATTAAAGACTTAAATGTAAGGCCAGAAACTATCAAACTCTTAGAGGAAAACATAGGTAGAACACTCTATGACATAAATCACAGCAAGATCCTTTTGGACCCACCTCCTAGAGAAATGGAAATAAAAACAAAGATAAACACATGGGACCTAATGAAACTTCAAAGCTTTTGCACAGCAAAGGAAACCATAAACAAGACCAAAAGACAACCCTCAGAATGGGAGAAAATATTTGCAAATGAAGCAACTGACAAAGGATTAATCTCCAAAATTTATAAACAGCTCATGCAGCTCAATAGCAAAAAAACAAACAACCCAATCCAAAAATGGGCAGAAGACTTAAATAGGCATTTCTCCAAAGAAGATATACAGACTGCCAACAAACACATGAAAGAATGCTCAACATCATTAATCATTAGAGAAATGCAAATCAAAACTACAATGAGATATCATCTCACACCAGTCAGAATGGCCATCATCAAGAAATCTAGAAACAATAAATGCTGGAGAGGGTGTGGAGAAAAGGGAACACTCTTGCACTGCTGGTGGGAATGTGAATTGGTACAGCCACTATGGAGAACAGTATGGAGGTTCCTTAAAAAACTAAAAATAGTACTACCATATGATCCAGCAATCCCACTACTAGGCATATACCCTGAGAAAACCATAATTCAAAAAGAGACATGTACCAAAATGTTCATTGCAGCTCTATTCACAATAGCCCGGAGCTGGAAACAACCTAAGTGTCCATCATCGGATGAATGGATAAAGAAGATGTGGCACATATATACAATGGAGTATTACTCAGCCATAAAAAGAAACGAAACTGAGCTATTTGTAATGAGGTGGATAGACCTAGAGTCTGTCATACAGAGTGAAGTAAGTCAGAAAGGGAAAGACAAATACTGTATGCTAACACATATATATGGAATTAAAAAAAAATGTCATGAAGAACCTAGGGGTAAAACGGGAATAAAGACACAGACCTACTTGAGAATGGACTTGAGGATATGGGGAGGGGGAAGGCTAAGCTGTGACAAAGCGAAAGAGAGGCATGGGCATATATACAGTACCAAACGTAAGGTAGATAGATAGTGGGAAGCAGCCGCATAGCACAGGGAGATCAGCTCGGTGCTTTGTGACCGCCTGGAGGGGTGGGATGGGGAAGGTGGGAGGGACGGAGATGCATGAGGGAAGGGATGTGGGAACAGATGTATATGTATGACTGATTCACTTTGTTATAAAGCAGACACTACTAAAAAAAAGAAACTGGATAAGCATAAAAAAAAAATCAAGATGAATATAAGGTTGGCTCCCTGTGTGGTGCTGAGGGAGAAATCATCTCATGGCTGACTCTTTCCTGCCTTCTGGTGGTTGTAGACAATTCTTTTTTTTATTTTTTAAAAAAATTATTTATTTAATATATTTATTTTTGGCTGCATTGGGTCTTCGTTGCTGCGTGCGGGCTTTTCTCTAGTTGCAGCGAGCGGGAGCTACTCTTCATGGCGGTGCATAGGCTCCTGCTTGCGGTGGCTTCTCTTGTTGCAGAGCACGGGCTCTAGGCACTTGGGCTTCATTCGTTGTGGCCCACGGGCTCTAGAGCACAGACTCAGTAATTGTGGCGCGAGGGCTTAGTTGCTCCGTGGCATGTGCGATCTTCCAGACCAGAGCTCGAACCCATGTCCCTTGCATTGGCAGGCAGATTCTTAACCACTGCACCACCAGGGAAGCCCCTTGTAGACAATTCTTGCTCTTCCTTGGCTGGTTCATGCATCTCTTTTATGTCTACCTCCGTCTTCACACAATGCTGTCCCCTGCGTGTGTGTTGTCACTGTGTATCCCCTTCTCTTCTTATAAAGACATGAGTACTTGGATTTAGGGCCCTCCCTAATCTAGTATGACCATATCTCAACTAATTATATCAATTTCGACCCTATTTCCAGATATGGTCACATTCTGAGGCTTAGGGTAGACATGATTTTGGAGGGACAATATGCAACTCCATCATCTATTCCTAATTTGCTGAAGATTTTTATGACAAATTTGTGTTACATCTTGTCAGATGCCTTATCTGTTTCCACAGAGATGACAGTATGCTTGGCGCTTTTAGTCTGATGACTATGAAAATCGCATTGATTGGTTTTCAAAAGTGAAACCAACCTTGCATTCTTGGAAATAAACTTATCTTTTCATGGGGAATTAATACATTTATGTATTGCTGGATTTAATTTTCTAATATGTCGTTAAGGATTTTTGTGGCTAAGTTCAAGAAGAGTTTTGTTAGGTAGTATTTTTTAATGTCTTTTTTGGTTACTTTTATATTGAGATAATTTGACATACCATAAAATTCACCCTTTTTAAATGTACAATCCAGCGGTTTTTAGCATACAGTTGACCCTTGAACAACGAGGGGTTGATCTGTGTATAATTTATAGTCAGTCCTCTGTATCCAGGGTTCCTCTGCATCCACGGATCCAACCAACCATGGACCGTGTGGTACTGTAGTATTTACTATTGAAAAAAGATCCATATATAAATGAACCTGTACATTTCCAACCTGTGTTATTCAAGGGTCAACTGTATCTACAAAGTTGTGCAAATATTACCACTACTTAATTTCAAAACATTTTCTTCAACACCAAAAGCAACTTAGTACCCTTTAGCAGTCTCTTCCCACTATTCCCTCTCCTCCCTACTGGTAACCACTAATCTATTTTTTGTCTCTATACTCTATTTTGGATAAACCCTACTGATATTCTTCAAGTGTGTTAATCTTTTAATATCATCTTATAACTTCTTTTCGATAATATCTCCCTTATAGCTACTTTCCATCATTCTAATTTGCTTTTAGTTTCTTGAGTCCTACCACACACAAATACACAGTCCTTCTTTGGTACTTTCATCATTTCTTCCAATTCTAGTTCTTCTATTGACTATTATTCTCCTGCTTATAAGTCACATTTTCCTGATTCTTGGCATGTCTAGGAATTTTCTTAATTGGATGCAGGACAGTATAACTACTACATTGCTGAATGTCTAAAATTTATTTTCCTCCTTTAAAGAGTGCTGACTTTTTTTGTAGAAGGCAATTAAATTATTCACATATCGGGTTGGTTTTTCTCAAGACTTATTTTGAAGCATTGCTAATTTGAGGGTAAAATAGGTTTTACGCTGGAGCAAATTTAGGCTTATTACTACTAGTAGTCTTGTTTCTAGGCTAGAAATATTAGGCTTACTACTGTAATTATTTTACTACTAAAATATTAACCTTCTGGGAACTTTACGGAATGTCCTAGGTTATGACAATTGATTCTCCAGTAATGTTGGTTGGATCTTTCATATCTCTGCACCCCATGTAACCTCTGAGAATTTTCTAGTGTTTACCATCATCCTGTCATTTTTCCTAATCTCATAAACTTTCATTGCATTGTCCACATATGCAGTTTAGTATTCTGCAAAGACTCAGTGCAATTACTGTTCAGGGTTTTGGTGCTCTTTTTCTATATAGGTTCCTCCTATGTCGAACTATGCCTTACAACTTACAACTACCTCAGTGCTCCTGAACTTCCATCTCTTTCTGCTTAGCTCAGTGATATTACTGTGCTCTACTTGGGATCTCTTTCTCTGCCTTGTGGTTCATAATGTGTCTCTAGACAATTTTATTTCTCACACTACTTATTTTCTCACTTTGGGGAATCCCAGGCCTGTGCTGTCAATTGTCCAAGGTCTATTTTTGTTTGTTTGTTTTTGTTTGTGTTTTTTTCCCTATTCTCCACTTGTTTGTGGTGGAGGTTAAGTCTGGCTATTTTATTTGATATTGCCAGAAGCAGAAGTCTAGTTCATAAATTTTAATTAGTATATTAATTCAGAAATCAATTCCCCCACTCTTTCTCTCTTGCAGTTATAATTAATAAGTAGTTCAGTACTTCAGGGGACTTTATTGTTAATCATGTGATTCGTTGACAGGTTTTTAATATATTTATTTTACTTTTTTAATATATTTGTATAAAGGTAGTTATTATGTGCACATAAAATACAGTTAATAAAATACAAAACAAACTACTTCCTATATATTATTACATACTTAATGTCCTTTTCTGAACTTGCTTTATGTTGTGAAAAATCACTTAACTTTGACTCTTGGCTTTTAATTAAAAGTAAGTACAACATCAGTAGTTTGAAAAAAATTATTTTGTTTTATTTTATATTGTATACAATTTTAATGAAGACTTTAGTAAAAACTTTATGTGATCTATAAAGTAAATTTAAAAACATGAACTCTGAAATTAGGCTGCTTGAGTGTGAATCCCTATTTTATCATTTATTTGGTCTGTAACCTAGGAATGGTTAGTTATACTTTTTATATGTTATCTTCCTAATCTGGGAAATAATAACATCTATTTCACAGAGTTGTGAAGAGTAAATTATGTGTGTGTGCTTAAAACCGCTGGTACATCTAACAGCTGTAAAAGTAGTTATTATTATTCCTGTACACAAGAGAAAATATAAAGAAGAAATAATACAGAATTAACTTTACAAGTATAATTAAATTCATTTTTATGATGAAAAATAAAGTAACTGAAAAGGCAAAATAAAATAGCACTTCTGTTGATCACTCAGGATCTGAACCAAGTTCTGAAATGAGACAAAAGTGTGACCAAGTAGAAGAACAGAGTATCACTTGTGCCTCTCTACAAAGCTAGAGTATATTTTTCTGTAAGATTCCTGTGTCTATATAGACCTTGTAAAAGGTCAGGACTCACACTTGTCCAGGTGAGAGAAAGAGACACCAAGGGCCCTGACTGAGAAATGATGCAAAGCACTTTAGTTCTCTGAAAAGGAGTAAGGCATGTATCAAAGAGCAGATTTTAAAACAAGATATCTCATTTTCATAGAAAGAAACGTAAGAATTGGAGCATGCTCATTCCCACTTAGAAAACACATAATGAGCTAGTAACTGTCACTAGTCCTGCTTTCCACCTGGGATCATTTTTGCTGTTGCTCCTTTTGTTATTTTTATCCCGTCCGTGCTGTTTGTTCTTATAAGTTTATGCATTAAAAAATTACATTATGTTCATTACATTTGAATTTGGGGGTAAGTGGAGCCAAATTAATGTATTTAATCTGCCACTTTTAATTGGAAGTCTTGCTTACATTCCCTCTTCTGAAAACGTACTGACTAAACCTTTATTTCAGAACATCAGTATAATGCAGAAAATAACTGCTTTATGGGGTGTTTCTAAACCTTTTCTTTTTTAAATCACATAGCCCAACCAAAATAAAACAGGCTATTATTTATTGCTTGGTAAGTCAGCTATACACTGCTATCTTACCTAATTTGCCTAACACAGTTAAAGGTTGTTATCCAGGAGAATTCAAGGCTGACATTAGTTTAGGATAATGAGGTAGCAGAATATGTAATTTGTTTTGCATAGACTGAGCACTGTTGTAAGTAATGGAGATTTATGTTAATAGTAAAGTCACCATAACTGACGTGGCAGACAAAGAGTAAACGAAATTTATGCACCATCGAGCTATTATTTTGATAAAGTAGATTTTCCTCCCAGAGATATTTAAAGGCCTTAGGAAAATAGTATCAATACATAGAAGCAGCCATTACATACTCCAGTTTGTTATCAAATTATGTTTTCTTAAAACTGACTTATCTGATGGGAGTAATCCAATCACAGGGTACAGTACTAGGTAAGAAATAATCAGGTTAAAAAATTATAACACAGTTACTTAAATTTGAATATAAGTTTTAAATGTTAATGTAGGAGTTTTTCAGTTTATCTACAATGCTTAATGTTAAAAAATTGTATCAATTTACTTATAAATTTTTATTGTCTCAATAATGCATTCCAATTTGCTGTGAGACTTTATAAACAAATGTCACAAGTCTGTTCCTTGTTTTTCTTAGTTCTAAGATAAGGTATTTGACTAGGTAGTACTTACTGTTAAACAAACAGATCAGAATTCATGGATACTTGAATACAATTGTCAGGTGAACACTAATGATAGCTGAAAGCTTAAGTAGGGTCTTTCCCAAGAATGCCTGTTTTTTTTTAACTTCATTTTTAATGGAGTATAGTTGCTTTACAATGTTGCATTAGTTTCTACTGTACAGCAAAGTGAATCAGCTATACGTATTCATATATCCCCTCTGTTTTGGATTTCCTTCCCATTTAGATCATCACAGAGCACTGAGTAGAGTTCCCTGTGCTATACAGGTTTTCATTAGTTATCTATTTTATGCATAGTATCAATAGTGTATATGCGTCAATCCCAGTCTCCCAATTCATCCCACCACCACCCCTCCACGGCTTTCCCCCCTTGGTGTCCATACGTTTGTTCTCTACATCTGTGTCTCAACTTCTGCCCTGCAAACCGGTTCATCTGTACCATTTTTCTAGGTTCCACATACATGCGTTAATATATGATATTTGTTTTTCTCTTTCTGACTTACTTCACTCTGTATGACAGTCTCTAGATCCACCCACGTCTCTACAAATGACCCAATTTTGTTCATTTTTATGTCTGAGTAATATTCCATTGCATATATGTACCACATCTTCTTTATGCATTCCTCTATTGATGGGCATTTAGGTTGTTTCCATGTCTTGGCTATTGGAAATAGTGCTGCAGTGAACACTGAGGTGCACGTTTCTTTTTGAATTATGTTTTTCTCTGGGTATATGCCCAGTAGTGGGATTGCTGGGTCATATGGTAGTTCTATTTTTAGTTTTTTCAGGAACCTCCATACTGAGATCCTTCAACTTCTAGGAATGCCCTGTCCCAGAACTCCCTCATAAATGCACTATATGGGATGCATGGGTCCATGCACCCTCACTGCAATGTCAGGACAGCTCTAGACAGTCGGTGTTTCTAAATTTAAAGGAGTGGGTGGATATAGAAGGAGAAGTTGAGGCCGTGCAACAAGACAGGATTGCAGGCTCTGCAAAAGTATTGTGCTATGATAGAAGTGGATTTTCACTCTGATGTTCATGCTCTTTGAGCATTTTAGGAACCAATATTGCATCTCCAGTGCAAGGAGAACTATGCTTTTTATTGTTTTGAAGGACATGTGCGTGTGTGTTTAGTCTAAACTCGCATCTGTTACACGGAAATAGATAAGCATCTAATCACGGTGTTCATCTCGTTATATACCCCCATGTCTAAATGACAAAAAGATTTTCTTCCTTATCTCTATTCAATTGTTCATTTATTTTGGTCACAGTATAAAAAAGGGGAGTGTGTGTGTGTATGTGTATATGTGTGTATGTGTGTCTCTGTGTGTGTGTAGGAGTTAGAAAACATATTGTAATTTTAGCATCTTCTATGTTTCCTATTCTTGCCACACCTTTAAACAATAAGAGATCCTTCAACTTCTAGGAATGCCCTGTCCCAGAACTCCCTCATAAATCACTCCCTTCCATTGATTTATATTGAAAAAAAGTTTCGCAAGTTTCAAGATAAAAACCATTCTTATTTTCTATGGGATATTTTCCTTAATCCTTTAGTTTGGGTCACATTTTTATTTAGGGCTCAGTAACACTCAGACATTACATTTGTCATCATTCTATTCAAGCTTTAGATATGGAATCCTTCCTTTCATTTACCTCTGCTCCATGTCCCCTGTGGCCAAGGAATGGTTGTTTATTTCTGGATAGTTATGGGATCTAACACAGTTGGCCACTGTTACATTCACTATATGCTTTTATATTTGGCTTTCTAATTTATGAATATTTGCATTAAAAAGTATGATTAAAATAATGGCTAACTTATCTACATATCATCTAAATAGAAAATAAACCCTGTTAAGGGTTGTGACTTCTTTAAGAAGATTTATCCTCAATCTTCCACTATTTAAGAGAAATAATTAAATTATGATTCTGTCATGAAACTAATTCCAAAAGAGAATAAAATTACTAAGTCTACATATTTTAGAGGCATATCATGTACAGATACTGAGACCATTTTAATGTTGAAAATGTATTCCATCTACCATCGGAAGGCTGATATACAGTGACATAATTGTATTTTTTGACTCTTAAAAATATGTTGACTATTAAATATGTTGTAACCTGAAATTTAAAAGTGGTTTTGTGGTTCCAATTTTTTTTCTTTTTAAAAAAATATTCAATGTATACAATATTTATTGAAGAATTATTTTCTACATGTTTCACTAACTTATTATTTCCTTTAACTCTACAATATTTTCTTATCATGGTTATTAAATAGTATATAAGCTTACATTTTTTTCTGGGGTATGAAGCCAAGTAAAGATATAGATCACATTAAAATATATTTTAAATTAAAAGTAAAGATCAAAAGCACATCTGGTAGGAAATGGTAGCCAAAGGGAAGAAACCAGAGAATAATATAATAAAGAGTAAAAATACCGCCTGCTCACAATTTCTTTCTCTTTTTTGAGCAGTAGTTCCTTAGAATATTAAGAATTTGGCACAAAACTCTACTTTATATATTCTAGGCAGCTGTGCCACCCTGGATATCTTCAAATATATTACTCAAATATAGTCATTACATTTTTTACTCATATAATTTTCTTGGTACATAAAAGTATATTTAATGCTTATAAGCAGTTATATGTAAGTACCTTCAATCTGTTTGAAAATTGTGACTATATTATTAGGATACTTAAGTATGTATGTGACTTTTATAATTATCAAATATTTGTGAGTACTTAGTATGGTATTATTAATTTTTTTTTCGGTACGCGGGCCTCTCACTGCTGTGGCCTCTCCCGTTATGGAGCACAGGCTCCAGACGCGCAGGCTCAGCGGCCATGGCTCACGGGCCCAGCCGCTCCGCAGCATGTGGGATCTTCCCAGACCGGGTCACGAACCCGTGTCTCCTGCATCGGCAGTCAGACTCTCAACGACTGCGCCACCAGAGAAGCCCTAAAATGTTTTTCTTATAATATCACAGGTGAGTATACGTACTGGGGAGAATGGAGTTCAGGAAACATTTCCCCAATGCCCTAAAAGCTGCTAACGTGAGGCACTAACCATTTTTCTTATTGAAAATAAATAAGTTGTCTAGTTTCATATGGAGTTTATGTCTGTAACGACTACCTCTGGACTCATGAATCATGAAAGGTAAAAACAGCAGAACATACGGTGTTTTTTGCATATTTTCTCCAGAGAGCCCATTTCTAAAGTTTTCCAGAATTTGTCTTAAATTTGCCAGCATTACTCATCCAATTTTCATGAAGAAAGAAAAATATCATTTTTTTTCCTTCTTTTTAGAGATTGGAGAGGAAAACTGCAAAGTAAATTTTGGTATTATATGTATATATACACATTTGTATAACATTTTGTATTCTGCTAAAATATTAACACTATCTGAGCCTTCAGTATAACCATCTGATTAGGTAGAGTCTATTTATTATAAAGATTAGTAAACACAATTTTAGCACTAGGCATTGCCTTAGGTTTAGACTACATGAAAACTGGCCTGACCCTAACAAGTCATGAACAACTCAGAATCTTCCTTAATGAGCTCACAATATCTCAGAAGTGGAAGACAGGAAAAATCAATAATCATATTACAATAAACTAAATAGATGTATAACACTATTAACAGTAGTCATCAGACCTTCTAATGTTCCTAAGCTTAATCATTACCTAATTTAATCATCACAATGCATTTATCATCCCTGTTACACAGTTGAAAATTGAGAGGTTAAATTATTTGCCCATTAGTAATAGTAGAACATAAAGACTAAGACCAATCCCACAATCTGACAACAGAATCCAAAATTCCTTGGAAAGGGACACTTGGTTTATGTTGAAATTACTTTTAGTGCCATGGAGGACAAGGTAGAAGGTAAATGTGAGGATAATAAGAGTGAAACACAAGCTGATTCTTGAAGTGTAACTAAGAATTTCATGTGAAGGTGGTGAGATACACATTGCAAACCAAAAATCAACTCATACACAGGTCTTGGACAATTATGACTTAGTCATTATTTGCTATGCAGTACAAGTAACTTATGTTTACAATATGTAGAAAAATGTGGTGAAAGTGAGGATGAAATGTTAGAGTGAGCTAAGTTATATGAATGGAAAATGTGTAATTACATGCAAAATTGACAGAACTTGGTGACTAATATGAAAAAGGTGAGAACCTTGAAATTATTGTTATATACTCTTATTGTCAATGTTTGACTCTAAAAGTGATATAGACACAGTCTTCCATTTAATCTTAATGTAATGTCTCCTTGCCTATAGTAATGTTGATATTTTAACCCAATAAAATATGCATGTACACTAATTATGACATATTGAACAAGTTTTCAGCATACATTTAAAGAATTCCTGATGTAATCAAGATATCTAGTATCCTTTACAACTACAAGTGAAGAAGCAACCCAGAGCTTTCTTTTACCTTGCTCCCCAAGTATGGGAAAAATTTCTCAAAGATGGGAAACAAAAGACATATTGATGCCTTTGTTATCAAGCAGTACAACAGTAGCATTGAGTTTTTCTCTTATAGATCTAGATATTACAGAAATCCCATAGGTAATGTTCTGAAGATAGCATCACAAGATGGCAAATGTAAGTGGACAGATCTGGGATGCTCGGTCACCACGCCTGCATATGAACTGTTTTTGTATTGTGGCCCATGGCACTGTATTTGCAGTAAAGTCTGCACTCAAATAACTCTCTTACCCTCAAGTTGAGATCTATTAGTTATTGGTATCAGACTGGGAAACAGAATCAGCAAAGGTAAAATTAGCTTTACAGCAAAAAGTTTACTAGTGAGGTAGAGAGCCCCGATTTAATGACAAAATGTTCAGTGGGAAGATAAAGTATTTCTTCCACTGAACAACATAAGAAAAATTGCATAAAGCAAAGATGTTTTGTATCACAATTGCTGGTGTCATCACCATTTACCACCAGGTAGCAAAGCTCTTATAAAGCATTGGTAAATAAGACAGTGAAGCATTAGTGTAATAATAGAAAATAAAAGGCCAGTAAAATAGAATAAAAGAGAAGCCAGACAGACATACACTTTACATGGTTAGCTCATGTGTGACAAATCTTCCACTGCAGTTAAATGTAGTATTTTTTAGAAATACTGTGGTTTCATTTAAATAGGTACACAGGAAAACAAAAATGTGACCCCTACCTCACACTAAACACAAAAATATATTCTAGGTATGTTATAGATTTAAATGTGAGTCAAAATAGTTATCTCTTATAAGACAAAACATAGGGAAATATCTTCAAAATCTTGGAGTAGGAATTATTTCTTAACCAGGCCTTGAAAAGCAATAACCATACAGGAAAAGATAAGAGATTGGACTATATTAAGAATAAGAACTTCTGCTCATAAAAGGCATTTTATAAGAGTAAATACACAGGCCAAAGTATGGATAAAGTTATTTAAAATATATATTTTTCTAAGAAAAGACTCATATCCCCAAATATAAGGAATTCCAATGTATTAATAATAAAAGGCAAATAACCCCACAAGAGTTGGCAAAAGAAAGGGATGACCCAAAACTTATATGCATACCATTATTAGTCATCAGGAAAAATGTATATTAAAGCAAAGTTAGGATTCATTACATACTCAACAGGATGGCTAAAATGTAAAAGAAAAAATACCAAAATGTGATGAATGTGTTTAACAACTGGAGTTCATATATATTACTGTTTGGAGTGTAAACTGGTAGAACACCTTTGGAAAAGTTTGGTATTATCTACCATATTAAACATATGCACATCTGTAATATAATTATCTAGAATAAATATGTGTATATGCCTATAGGAGCATTATCTGTAACAGTTAGTGACTGGAAACTATCTAAATGCTTCTCATGAGTAGAAAAACAAACCAGTTATAGTTTATTTGAACAATGGAACACTATACAGCAAGGAGATTTTATACACTTAGTATATTAGCAACCATATGGATAAATCTCAAAAACACAGTGTTGAGTGAAAGAAGCCAAAGACAAAAAACTATATTCTTTACGATCCCATTACACAAAGTTCTGATATAGACAAAACAAGTCTATGTTGGGAGAATTCAGGATTGTGATCATGCTTGGGAGATATTGACTGGTAGGAGACATTAAGGGTCTTCTGAGGTGTGGTGATGTTCGTTTCTGCATCTGAGTGGTGTTGATGCAAAGATGGGTTGATTTTGTGAAACTTCAACATGCTGTAATATTTTGGATTATGTAGTTTTCTGATTGAATGAGTCTCATCAAATATTGACAATGGTTACTTAATTACCAAGTTTGTGGAATTTCTTTCTGCTTGTACTTTATTTATTGTTTGAGTTTTACTATTGAGCATGCATTATCTTCTCAAAAACTATACATTATCCTTTTCATAGTTTATAACATTGTTTTTCTTCAAGTTTATCTATAAAATCAAGATGTTAACTCTGCTTGCAGACCGTTGTGCATTAATTGTTTTTCAAGAATGGGAGTTTTAGTATCTCTAATGGAGAGGTTGTCAAGACATTAGTTGGTTAATGTATCAGTAATAATGCAGAGTTTATGTTTATAGCCATTATGTCTTTTGATTTCAGTTAATGGAAACAAATGACAAACACTCTTATTGGAGAATATATGGAAAAATTAAAAATGATGCTTTCATCTAATGACACTTTTTATGAATTGATGATGTTGTCTGATTTGTCATACGCTTGCTTGTATAAGTGGATACTAATGTATAGACAAAAATATATTTCAGTGAAATGGTATTTAAAATGGGCTCTGTAATAAAGAATATCAAATAAGTATAGTTTCAACTTTATAGTGCTAGGAAGATACTTGTAAGAAAAACAGAAAAAGCAAGCAGTGAATCGTATGGATATATCTATAATTTTAACAACAATCTACAGAAGGGAAGAACAGTGTAGGCAGGAGAAATTGCGTGAAAAAATCTTAGAAGATACTGTATTCAAACTGAAGATAGAATGATATGTACTTTTTAAATAAATGCAGAAGTCAACAAACTTTGTTTATAGGGTCAAATAGTAAATAGTTTTGGCTTTGTAGATGGTACAGTCTTTCTGACAACTACTAAACTCAGCATTTGTAGCACAAAAGCAGCCACAGATGATATGTAGACGTATGTAAACAAATGTGCAAGTCTGTGTTACAATAATACTTTATTAAACAATAAGCAGGTGACAGACCAGATTTGACCCACAGGTTAGTTTTCAGACTCCTAAAATAGATTGCTATGAAACTTAAATTCTAAGTTTTTCGATTCTGATGTAAAAGGACTATTTTTTTTGTGTGTGTGTGTGGTACGCAGGCCTCTCACTGTTGTGGCCTCTCCCGTTGCGGAGCACAGGCTCCGGACGCACAGGATCAGTGGCCATGGCTCACGGGCCCAGCCGCTCTGCGGCATGTGGGATCTTCCCGGACCGGGGCACGAACCCATGTCCCCTGCATTGGCAGGCGGACTCTCAACCACTGTTCCACCAGGGAAGCCCAGGACTATTTTTATTATAAATTTTTAATTCTGTAGCATTAGGTAAAATGTAGTAAGATGCATTACTAGGTAATATCTTAAGCAGTACACATTAAGTATGGAGTTTTCCCTAAAAATATAGAAATACCGTATGATCCAGCAATTCCACTTATGGGTTTTTCAAAGCGTCTTATCAAGTGATGAATGGATAAGAAGATGTGGGGTGTGTGTGTGTGTGTGTGTGTATGTATATATATATATATATATATATATGCATATATATATGGATAATATTCCATATATATATGAGATATTACTCAGGCATAAAGAAGAATGAAATCTTATCATGTGTGACAACAAGGATGGACCTAGAGGGTATTAATGCTAAGTGAAATAAGTCAGACAAAGACAATTACAGTATGATGTCACTTATTCGTGGCAACAAAAAAGTTAACCAACATAACAAAATAGTAAGGCAGTCATAGATACAGAGAACAATGAAGTGGTTGCCAGAGGGGAGAAGGGTGCGGTGTTGAGAGAAATAGCTGAGAGAGATTAAGACTTACAAACTGGGCTTCCCTGGTGGTGCAGTGGTTGAGAGTCCGCCTGCCGATGCAGGGGACATGGGTTCGTGCCCCGGTCTGGGAAGATCCCACATGCTGCGGAGCAAGACTTACAAACTTCCAGTTACAAAATAAATGCATCCTGGGGACAAAATGGGCACCATGGAGAATATAGTCAATGATATTATAATAATTTGGTTACAGATGGTATTTAGAGTTATCGTGGTGATCATTTTGTAATGTATAGAAATATCAAATCACTATATTGTGCACCTGGAACTCTGTGTTGTAGTTCAACTAAATTAAAAATATACTTCAATTAGATTAAAAAAACACTCCTGGCAAAAATGAATTAAGCAAGAAATTGTAAAATATTTGATCAATGTGTTAAAAGTGGAAGATCATCATAAGAGATCTGATATATGAATGTTGAGGTCCCTGAAAGAGTAAAATCAAAGCAAAGATACAAAGCAAATATTAAACATTCTGATACAAAGTTTTCGGAAACAAAAAAGGCTTTGAAATTGTTTATTAAAATGAACAATGAGCATTCAATTGCAATGACCAATAGCAAATAATACTATGGAAAAATTACTAGGCGTTAAAAATAAAAATACTTTGGGCAGCTAGAATAAAAGCGCAGGAGAAAGAGAAGGGAATAAAAATTAGAATTTTAAGAGCCTTTTCGGAGGGAAATTCTCTGTGTCAGAAGATAATAGAGAAACATATTTAAGATAGGCAAGGAGAGAAATGATGAATCATGAAATTTTTACCAGCCAAGCAGACTGAATATCGAAAGTCCTGACATCAAATCATGAAAGATCTAGGGTAATATTGTTCCCATGAACAATGGAATGAACAGACTTCAGAAAACAGAATCCTTAGAAAGTGACCTAAGGACAGATGGTAAATAGAAAATTTGCAGTTCCTTACTCAACTTAGACTGAATAAGGATTGTGTGTGTGAGAGAGAGTGCGATCTTGGTGGTAGATACCAGGGTGACTACCTTACAACAATTCATTAAGTTCTACCTCTGTTGAGGGTGCTTTTCTATACACATGTTTTATTTCATAGAAAATTATTTTAAAAGCAACTAGATAGATAATATAATTTAATAAAAAAACATATAAATATCAAATATATAGATACATATTGAACATATAGAACATAGATATATAAATAATAGATAAAACTGTAGCTAAAACTAATACTAAATCTGCACAATGAAACAACCGAGCTTGTATTAAATGAAGAGGCCTCAGGAGACTAGAAATGACGTCGCTCCCGATCTTGGTACAGATGACGCTCCTGGGCTCCAGGTCCAGGCCTTTACAGGAGTGAGACCAGAACCTGCAGCACAAACATAGGCAATGGAGTCACTGAGGAGGTGTACAGTCAGATGGAAGAGGGCTCCCTGGGGAGGGTGAGCAGGATCTGGAAGGCTCCTCGGGCCTTGGACTTGGCCTTGGGCCCTCATGTCCCCAGGGGTCAGATCCACAGGGCACTGGGGTCTGTTTGCTGCTCTTTGCTGAACGTGTGGTCTGCTAGCAGGGAGTGTCTAGAAATGTCCTACAGGACCGATTATACCTGGGCTTTTGGCCGGGCAGCCTTCAACTGACGGGTCCCTGGACAGTGAGACTGAGGCAGAGGAAAGCAGGGGGGCTCAGGCATCCGGGACGAAAAGGCTGATTCCCAACCACCCTGGGCCCTGTGAGGAGCCGGAGGTCTGATGACACAGGGGGTGGGTGAACCTGCCCCTCCATCCTACACTCAGTGTAACTGCTCATGAGACCTGCACACTGGAAATGGAGACACCTGGAGTTTCTATTTTCCCTTATAATTCTTTCTAACCCCCAGCCAAACTCTCCTGAGGTTTATAATTTTAAAATGTTATTATGCTGCTGTAATGAAAACATACGTTTTATCTGTTTAGCATATTGCAACTTTAAAAGTGGACAGAAGACACTGCTTTTCAAACTGTAATAAGACAAGTTATATTTAGGTTATTTAATGACAGAGTTGGAAAAACAAATAAAAAGAACATGAGTAACTTGAATCCTGCCCCTTTAACTCATCCCAAATAAGCATTGCACTGAACTGCTTTCTGGTTTTCCGTAACTTGAATTGAACACATACACAAAAGAATCTACAGAACCTCCAACCTCAGGTTGAGAAATGGTGCCGTGAAGTGACCCAGGCCCCCCAGGGGCCCCACAGAGGGTGAGGGACCCCCAGGGCTTGGGCAACTCCAGGCAGGCTGGAATCCTGCAGTGGCCCTACCTGATGCCAGGACTGTGAAGCACCCACAGGGATGCAGAGCTGGGCCAGGTGAGCTCTCTGCTTGCAAGAGCACTGGGCGCCTGTGTCCTCTTCACACTTTTCCCAGGAGTGCTGGGACTGGGGAGGTCGAGGACCCCCCAACCTCTCACCACAGCTAGCGATTAACTGGGGATGCTCCCTGCTGCCTTTAGGGCGGTTGGGAGGGCAGGGCTCGGTCCCGCAGAGAAAGGTGATGAACTTTCCAGTGGGGCTCTTCAAAGGGAACACGCTGGAACAGCACCTCCTAGAGTCATGCACATGGTGGCCCCGCAGTGCCCTACAGCCTCCCCTGTAGATGTAACAGCTGCCAGAGGACGCAGCCCAGCAAACATGGGGGCTTGTGTGGATGGGTACATGTGCCCTGGGGAGATGTGCTCCTGGCATCCTCCACTTGTCTGCAGGGTTTATTACCATCCTCTTGTCACCACCTTTGTGGTCACACTCAACAGCAGTCCCCATTGTTTTGGCTGGTGTTTCTGAAGCACCAAAATGTAAGCTGGGGACTTACAGATGGAGAACACGTGCACTTGTCTGCCCCACCTTTTCACCCCCAGCCCTCCACGTTCATGCTTCCTCTTCCTGGTTTTCCTCTTCAGCAGAAAGGAATTCCTCAAAAAGTTCTCTCCAGAAGGGGGACAGAGAATATCTTGACATCTGGAAGGAAGAGAACAGTCAGCCAGGTGCACGGCCACCCAGGGCAGGAAAACAACCATATGGGGTAGCTCACGGCAGAGCCGGACTCCACCATGGGCCCCTAAGGCTGGGTGGGCCCAAAACTGCTGACTCGAGCCCCATCTCCTGCTCAGGCCACTCATGGTGACAAAGAGAGATTCAATGGTGCAGACCTCTGGTCAGGAGCCAGGGACATGCTAAGAAAGTGTGGGAGGAGGCCTGCAGAGAGAGATCACATATCTAATATAAGATCCCAGGACCCCCGGAGCCTGGATGAGACCAGGTCCTCAAGAATGAGAATGATAAAAAGAGGGAAAGAGGAGACGGGGTAGGGTTACAAGGAAGAGTCTATGGATCTGAAAAAGAAAATTTAGAAAAAGACTTGCAACAGGAAATAAATTACCATCCACATGTTGCTCTCTTTGTCACAAACGCCGTCATCTGTCATGTAGAATTGTGGTGTCCAAGGGCAGCAGCCATGTTGGGGTGGACGTGGGAAAGGAAAGGGAAGATTCAGAGTTGGGATGTGACCTTGAGACACCTGTGTTCTCATCTCCACGACCTCCCAGGGCCTCAAATGTACCACCTCTGCAATGAAGAAGTGGGTCTCTGACCTCCAACATAAGATTGCCGCCCTCAACTGTCCTACTCCCCTGTGCACAATACCCTAGATGTGCTAACCAGAAAATAAACTTCCATATTAGGCAGTGACAAGCGCAAGAAAGAGCAGCTCATGTGGCAAAGATCATTTTTGATGAGCAAATCAATAAAAGGTGATTATAGAGCACAGTCACGTCTAAGGACACAATTTCTCTCTATTGTATCATTAAAATAAGAAAAAAACAAGCCAGAACTCTACACATATTTTATTCTTCTTTCTGATTTCATATCCACCTTCCTCAGTCTCCAAAGCAGGAGATATAACGCTAAAGTTGCAGGAACCCTCTGCCATTAGATCCTACCTAAGTGTTGTTCCTACCTGTATCCTTTTCCTTAACACAGCCACAAATGTTATCCAAAGTCGATTCTGCAGAAACACAAAGGTGAATTTACAAGTCTTAGGGATACATTTAAAATGTGAGTAATGTGACTGAGTAAGTGGATATTTTATTTTGTTTTATTTTAATACACTGAGTTAATCATTGATTGAATTAAATAAATTATAACAGGCACATCTAGCTAGTGGCTACCACACTGTAATACACATCTCTCTCTCTCTCTCTCTCTCTCTCTCTCTCCATATATATATATATACATATACATTTATATATATATATATATATATATATATGTATGTATATATATATATATATATAATATATGGAGGATGTTACCACCGCCCCCTGGTTATTCCCCTCTGTATGGTCTACCCACTCAAGATGGCTGTTTGCTGATGGTTTACCAAAGGAAAAACCTCTGCCCCATGAAGATACTTAGCCCAAGGGGGTAAGAGTGATGTGTCCCTCTGCTGGTTTCCCTGGTAATCGATGAGCCCATCTGCTGTCAATTCCCCCTTTAACTGGAAGCCTGCCTATTCCGCCCAGAGTGAAGAATGTTGCTACTGCTACTGCTGCGTTCGGCCTGCCATCGCCTATCTACAGTGGGATGCCTCTCCAGGACCACTTTGCTTCTGACGTAAAAGATCTTCCATCTATTAAACCATGAATGTCTCTGTCCCTGACTCTGGGCTCTTTCTTTAGCCCTGAGGCTGGGCAAGTACAGGGCTTGCAGGCGTGAGAGGTGCAGTCCAACACCTTCTGCAGGGCAGTTTGCTGGCCAGATTTAATGATTCATTTGTTGGTATTTCCTAGGCTCATGCACACTTGCCAGGCACTCATGAGACCTTGGGGACACTGAAACAGTAATGTCAACACCCAGATCCTAGAGGAATTCCCGACAGGTGTTCCACTTGAGGGGAGAGGTAATGAGCATGGCCCAGTGCACCTGTGCTAGACATAATCGGCGAGCAGGTGCAGAAGGGAGGGAGGGACATTCACTCACTTCATGAGGCCATCCTTCTCACCACTGCCTCTGAAAAATCCAGGGAAGGAAGGCACAAAATGCCCTTACAAGGTAAATGGCCTGTACACTGAAAACTACAAACCACTACTGAAAGAATTAAACAAGGATCAAATAATTGAAATGACATAGCATATTCATAGACTGGACACTTATTATTGTTGACATTTCTACACTACCCAAAGGTAAGTATAAATTCATTGTAATACCTATCAAAATTCCAATGTCATTTTCAAAGAAATAGAAAAAAATGATCCTAAACTACATATGGAACGACTAAGAACTCCAAACAGAAAAAAACAATCCTGAGAACAAAGAAAATAGATGGAGGCTTCTAACTTCCTGACTTCAAAACACATTACAAAGCCACAGGAAGCAAAACTGTATGGTACTGACATAGAAACAGATACATAGCCCTAAAGACCAGAATAAATAACCCCCAAGAAAACTCATAGATACACGGCCAAATGAAATTCACTAACCTTCTAAGACAACAAATAGGGAAAGTATAGTTTTTTCAACAGTCAATAGGATGAAAATATAACTTACAGAAAGATTACAAACATATATGAGAAAAGGAGCTAATGTCCAAAACATATAAGAAAAACACTACAACTCAAATGCAAAGTAAGATAAAAAATTAAAAAGGGTAAATGCCTGGGATCACAATTGTGCAAAGACTTAAAGAAGACATTTCCTGAAAAAGACATACAAATGGCTAACAAATATAGGAAAAGGTTCTCAACCTCACTAATCATCAGGGCAATGCAAATCAACACCTCATACATGTGAGGCTGAGTATTATAAACAAAAAAATTAGCAGTTGAAGGCCAAGATGTGGGGAATTGGAAACTTTGTACACTGCCTGTGGGAATGTAAAATGGTGCAGCTCTTATGAATAACAGTATGGGGGTTCCTTATAAAATTATAAACAGAAATATCATGTGATTCAGCAATCCGAGTTTTGGGTATATATCCAAAGGAAATTAAATCAGTATCACAATGAGTTGAACTTAGGTTCATTGCCGCATTCTCCAAAATAGCCTAGATATGCAACCAACTTCACGAAACAAGTAAGTGTCCTGTGACTGAGCTAACCTTAGGTACTTCAAAACAACTCCGTAAGTCTCTTAGCCCCTTAGAGAGGATGAAAGCAATATTAGAGTTAAAAGTAACTTATCCCAATTCCCTTAGTCTGCAACACATAAACAAAAGATCTACAGCAGGGGAAGCCTCCTAAACACACAGCACCTGCCAGGGTTTACTCCAGCATTGGAAGAACTGGGAAGGATAAGACCAAGGCAGGCCTGAGGAAAGGTGAGAGGACTGGAGCAGGACTGGAGTGTGGGGAGCAGGGGCATGGCAGTCTGGATGCAGCAGTGTGTTGTAAGAAGAGCACTGACCCTGGGTCCTGCTGCCCTGAGTCACTGTCCTGGGCCTGGTGAATTCCAGGAGACCAGGTTAGCAGGGCTGTGAGAGCCAGTGTGTGAAGCGAGCCCAGCAGCCCCTTCACACAGTCCTCTAGAATTCCTGCCGGCCATGAAGGGTCTTTAGGGACAGCTGGACGTGGAGCCCTCTCAAATGGAAGCATGTCAGCACATCAGCCTTGGGAGGTGCTGAGGCTGAAATGAGGAGACTGAGCACATGCAGTGATCCCAAAGCATGTGTTCTCTGACTCATCCCCCTCTGGGAGTACGCTTTCCATGAGGAATAAACAGTGAGGACAAACCTAAGGTGAAGCGACAAGTCCTGAAAGTGTAGAGGGAGAGAGTTCAAGTCTCATCCACCACCTGACACTCACTAAAAGAATTTGTTCTCCAGTGTCAAATGATTATGAGAGTTTTGTTCCCACTAGGATATGGCCATCATACATGAAGTTAAAAAGGATACCAAAATCCCTGGTGCAAAATACCCTCCAGATACCAAACAGAAATGAAGCTTTCATCATTGGCAATGAAAAAGCAATGAAAGAGCAGTCTTGTGAGAAAGAAAATTTCTGAATGGCAAAGCAAGAGAAGATGACTATAAGCACAGTACAGTCAAAGGACATGGACACCATAACTCTATTATATCATTAAATTTGGAAAGAACAAATCAGAATTCTACACATATTTCCTTCTGCTTCCTGATTTCATATTCACCTTCCTTAGTTTCTAAAGAAGTGGGTGGAACCCAAGTGTTCTAGGAATTGTCTCGCTTTAGATCCTACCTGAGAGTTGTTCCCTACGTGAATCGTCATCAGCATCGCTGTTGTGTATGCTCTCCACGATGCATTCTGTACAAACACAACCATGAGCATAAAGTTATTATACAAGTTGACCCACCCATTTCTCCTACTCCACTTGCTGGCTCACACAGCATCACCCTAGTCTTCCCTCCAGGTTCTCAGACCTCCCCTGTGCTCTGTGCAGAGAGAGTCCTTCAATAAGATATTGATCACAGTTGAAAATTTCAAATGAGGGAGAGATGCTGAGAAAATCACCTTTCGACCCCTCATTTCTATAGACCCATTTACAGCTTTCACCGTCAACCTTACCAAACTGAAATTCCAGATGTTACAGACACACTTGAAACATGGCTAGTGTGACCTAGCAATTGTGTGTTTTTTGCATTTTTTAATAGAATGAGTTAATTATTGTTTGAACTAACTTAATTTTAAATAGACACATTTGGTTAGTGGCTACCAAACTGGAAAGATCGGCTCTAAGAAATCCAAAGATGAGAAAGAAGCAATCAGCCACCCCTCCCCTGGTTGTTCTTTACTGCAGAAAACTTGATAGCCTGATCTGATCATTCGTATGTGGGTATATCTTGGGCTCTTGGACCCACGCCAGGCATAGGGAGACTCCTTGTGGACACTGAAATAGTACAGTCAACACTCAGATCCAAGAGGATTTCCCAGCAAGGGGCCCACTTGTAGACAGTGATGAAGGGCATGGCCCAGTACACCTGTATTAGACATAATCAGAGTGTAGGTGCAGAGGGGAGGGAGGGATTTCACTCTCTCCATGAGCCCATCCTTCTCACATCTGACTCTAGAAGACCTGAGGAAGGCTGTAGAAAAGGCCACATAGGAGGTAAAAAATTTGTATACTGAAAACTACAGGACATTGCGGAAAGAATTTAAAGAAGAGACAAGTAATTGGAATGACATACCATGTTCATAGACTGGATTATTAAATACTGTTGGCATTTCTATACTACATAAAGGGATGTACACATATATCGCAACAACCCACAAAATTCCATGTCATTATTATAGAAGTGGACAGAATCCTAAAACACATGTGGAACCACCTCAAATAGATAAAACAATCTTGAGAGCAAAGAGCAATGATGGAGATTATCACTTCCTGAACTCAAAACACATAACAATGCCACAGTTCTCAAAACAGTCTGCTACTGGCATCAAGACAGTGAGATAGACCAATGAAATATAATAGAGAGACCCCAAATAAACGCACATATATATTGCCAACTGATCTTGGCCAAGGTTCTAAGATTACCAAGTGAAGAAAGGATGGTCTCTTCAACAATCAACAGAATGAAAAGGCAACCTATAGGATGGGAGGAAATATGTGTAAACCTTGAAACTGAATAAGGGACCAATATCCAGAATACAAAAGAAACTACTACAAGGCAATTTCAGAAAAACAGCGGGCAAATAACTGAGTTTAAAAATGGGTAAAAAGCTTCACTAGACATTTCTCCATAAAGACATATAAGTGGTCAATCTACATATGAAAATTTGCTCAACATCGCTAAGCATCAGGAAAATGGAAATCAAGCCACAAGGAGATATCACTCACACCTCTTAGAATGTGTATTATAAAAAGACAATTAGGCCTTCCCTGGTGGCACAGTGGTTGAGAGTCCGCCTGCCAATGCAGGGGACACATGTTCGTGCCCCGGTTTGAGAGGATCCCACATGCCGCTGAGTGGCTTGGCCCATGAACCATGGCCGCTGAGCCTGTGCGTTTGGAGCCTGTGCTCCGCAACGGGAGACCTCACAACAATGAGAGGCCCGTGTACTGCAAAAAAAAAAAAAAAAAAAAAAAAGAAGAAGAAGAAAAGAAAGAAAATTACTGGATGCTGGAAAAGATGTGAAGTTGAACTTCTCTACCCTGTTTTGTACCCAGTAGTAATGTAAAATGGTGTAGCCATTATGGAAAACAGCATGGAGGTCCCCCAAAAATTATTAAGAGAACTCTCATAAAATCCAGCAATCACTGATTTAGGTTTATATACAAAGGAGATAAAACAAGAATATCCAAGAGATATCTACAATCTCATGTCCATTGCAGCATTATACACAATACACAACATAGGAAAACTGCCTAGTGTCCATGGGAAGATGAATTAATAAAGAAAATGTGGTGTACACATACAGTGGAATGTCATTCAGTCTTTGAAAAAGAAGGAAATCCTGCCATTTGCAGCAACACGAAAGAAGTTGGAGGACATTTGTAAGAGTGAAATAAGCCAGTCACAGAAGGTCAAAAACTGAAAGAAAACTCCGAGAAGCAGAGAGTAGAAGGGTGGTTCCAAGAGCTGGCAGGAGGATGACATGGGAAGTCTCTGTTCAATGGTTAGAATGTGTTATTTCAAAATGGAAAAGTTTTAGACACATGCTGTACAACAAGGTGCATGTAGTCAACAGGACTGACTGGACATTTCAAAACTTTTAAAGAAGTTGGATTTCATCGTATGTGTACTTTTACAACAATAAACTATACATATGTAAAATAAATACAAAGTGGAAAAAGGGGGAAAAGAAGAAAAATAAGGAAAGGGAGTCAAGAGAGAGAACGAAGAAAGGAGGAAGGATCTCAAATGTACACAGGTATCAGGAGATAATGGGAGAGAAGCTCCTCTCCCCAGGCTTTAAAGAAGACATCTCTCCAGAGTTCACTCCAGCAAGAGGGGGATGTCCTTTCTCTTCCCCATTCAACCAGAAGTGCCAATAGCATCCTAAGTGTGGCCCAGGCTGTGCTCAGGTGTACACTTTTCCTTGATCTCTAAACCAACCACCCCTGACTCCCCATGGCTCAGGTGCCCTTCCTGTATCTCCTTCCACTTCTCTAAAGCATTTCCCTCTTCAAGTCCAGCCCGAGGCTCCAATCCTGTCCTCACACGTGGAGTCCACTGAGCGGGTCTCTGATTTCTTAAGAGCCTCCCTGTGAGTAGCAGGCACTGAATCGCACACCAGGGTTCCCCTCAGCACCATCAGGAAACTACGACCTAGCGATTGAGGATTTCTAGAACAACTTTACTCATAGACAGTCTCTTGGGTAAACAAGTGACATTTTACAATCAAGCATCTTCAGTGTTTTCTTTGGTGGGGAAAATATTGACACATATAAGGCAATCATAATCTATTAAAGTATGTATTTCTCAAAGGACTCACTATCGAAAAAAAATTTTTAAGTATAACTTTCCATGTTTTAATTGACTTTACTCCCAGACTTGTTTGCTTGCAAAAGCCTTCAGAAAATACCAAGAACCTACTTCATCTGGCAGTTTTCACAGCAACATGAGTGGAGATGCTCTTGTCACACTGCTTGGTTTCTCTGTCCCACCTTGCAAAGCACAACCTCTTCTCTGCCCTCCGGGGAAGGGAGTCAGTGCCCACCCTGAGCTCAATCCCTGGGGTAGATCTCTTGGTTCTGTCTTCACTGTATGCAGTGTTCCTTGCCCAGCACACAGAAACACGGCTGCCACAAGTGATGGAAGACAGACTTTCCACAGGAGAAGGACATTTCGTTTCCTTAGCACAGAATCCGATAGTGAATAATAGCCTCAAAGGAGAAAGGTGGAGTGAATTTCCTCCATCTACTCCTGAAGGCTCTTCTTTCTCAGACTCCTCCAGAACTGGGTGTGGCATGTGGGTACAAGCATGGGCTCCCTGCAAAAACAAGGAGACCTGCCTAGCACTAGGTGCTTCAGGTAAGGGGGGAGGACTCATCCCGAGGCTCTAATAGGAAACAGTTAGAATGAGGGAAGTGGCAGAGAGATGTATCAGAACCATTCAGAATGCTATGAGACCTACTAAGGGATGAGATTTCTTATTAAATGAAGTTGTAATTGACCCAGTAGTAGGGATGCTGAAACCCAGTTTTGTTCACTAAGAATCCAGCCATGGAGCAACTAAGCCCGTGCACCACAACTACTAAGCCTGTGCTCTAGAGCCCACAAGTCAAGGCCAAGATGTGGGGTATTGGAAAATTTGTACACTGCCTGTGGGAATGTAAAATGGTGCAGCTATTATGAAAAAGAGTATGGGGATTCCTTATAAAATTATAAACAGAAATATCATATGATTCAGCAATCACAGTTCTGGGTATATATCCAAAGGAAATTAAATCAGTATCACAATGAGTTGAACTTAGGTTCACTGCAGCATTCTCCACAATAGCCTAGATATGCAACCAACTTCACAAAAGAAGTAAGTGTCCTGTGCCTGAGCTAACCTTAGGTACTTCAAAACAACTCTGTATGTCTCTTAGCCCCTTAGAGAGGATGAAAGCAATATTAGAGTTAAAAGTAACTTGTCCCAATTCCCTTAGTCTGGAATACTGAAACAAAAGTTCTACAGCAGGGGAAGCCTCCTAAACACACAGCACCTGCCAGGGTTTACCCCAGCCTTGGAAGAACTGGGAAGGATAAGACCAAGGCAGGCCTGAGGAAAGGTCAGAGGGTGGGCAGGACGGGAGTGTGAGGAGCAGGGGCAGGGCTGTCCGGATGGAGCAGTGGGTTGTAAGAAGAGCAGTGACCCTGGGTCCTGCTGCCCTGAGTCTTTGTCCTGGGCCTGGTCAATCCCAGGAGACCAGGTTAGCACGGCTGTGAGAGCCAGTGTGTGAAGCGAGCCCAGCAGCCCCTTCACACAGTCCTCTAGAATTCCTGCCGGCCATGAAGGGTCTTTAGGGGCAGCTGGACGTGGAGCCCTCTCAAATGGAAGCATGTCAGCACATCAGCCTTGGGATGTGCTGAGGCTGAAATGAGGAGACTGAGCACATGCAGTGATCCCAAAGCATGTGTTCTGTGACTCATCCATCTCTGGGAGTGCGCTTTCCATGAGGAATAAACAGTGAGGACAAAAGTAAGGTGAAGCTACAAGTCCTGAAAGTGTAGAGGGAGAGAGTTCAAGTCTCATCCACCACCTGACACTCACTATAAGAACTTGTTCTCCAGTGTCAAGTGATTATGAGAGTTTTGTTCCCACTAGGATATGGCCATCATACGTGAATGTAAAAATGAAACCAAAATCCTGGTGCAAAATACCCTCCCGGTATCAAACAGAAATGAACCTTTCATCTTTCGCAGTGAAAAAGCAATGAAAGAGTAGTCTTGTGAGAAAGAAAATTTCTGAATGGCAAAGCAAGAAAAGATGACTATAAGCACAGTACAGTCAAAGGACATGGACACCATAATGCTATTATATCATTAAAATTTGGAAAGAAGAAATCAGAATTCTACACATATTTACTTCTTCTTCCTGATTTCATATTCACCTTGCTTAGTTTCTAAAGAACCGGGTGGAACCCAAGTGTTCTAGGAATTGTCTCACTTTAGATCCTACCTGAGAGTTGTTCGCTATGTGAATCGTCATCAGCATCACTGTTATGTATGCTCTCCACGATGCATTCTGTACAAACACAACCATGAGCATAAAGTTATTATACAAGTTAACCCACCCATTTCTCCTACTCGACTTGCTGGCTCACACAGCATCGCCCTGGTCTTCACTCCAGGTTCTCAGACCTCCCCTGTGCTCTGTGCAGACAGAGTCCTTCAATAAGATATTGATCACCGTTGAAAATTGCAAATGAGGGAGAGATGCTGAGAAAATCACCTTTCGACCCCTCACTTCTATAGACCCATTTATAGCTTTCACCGTCAACCTTACCAACCTGAAATTCCAGATGTTACAGACATACTTGAAACATGGCAAGTGTGACCAAGCAATTGTGTGTTTTTTGCATTTTTTAATAGAATGAGTTAATTATTGTTTGAACTAACTTAATTATAAATAGACACATTTGGTTAGTGGCTACCACACTGGAAAACTCAGCTCTAAGAAATCCAAACATGAGAAAGAGGCAACCAGCCACCCCTCCCCTGGTTGTTCTTTACTGCAGAAAATTTGATGGCCTGATCTGATCATTCGTATGTAGGTATATCTTGGGCTCTTGGACCCACGCCAGGCATTGCGAGAGTCCTTGTGGACACTGAAATAGTACAGTGAACACTCAGATCCAAGAGGAATTCCCAGCAAGGGGCCCACTGGTAGACAGAGGTGAAGGGCATGGCCTGGTACACCTGTATTAGACATAATCAGAGTGTAGGTGCAGAGGGGAGGGAGGGATTTCACTCTCTCAATGAGCCCATCCTTCTCACATCTGACTCTAGAAGACCTGAGGAAGGCTGTAGAAAAGGCCACATAGGAGGTAAAAAATTTGTATACTGAAAACTACAGGACATTGCGGAAAGAATTTAAAGAAGAGACAAGTAATTGGAATGACATACCATGTTCATAGACTGGATTATTAAATACTGTTTGTGTTTCTATACTACATAAAGGGATGTACACATATATCGCAACAACCCACAAAATTCCATGTCATTATTATAGAAGTGGACAGAATCCTAAAACACATGTGGAACCACCTCAAATAGATAAAACAATCTTGAGAGCAAAGAGCAATGATGGAGATTATCACTTCCTGAACTCAAAACACATAACAATGCCACAGTTCTCAAAACAGTCTGCTACTGGCATCAAGACAGTGAGATAGACCAATGAAATATAATAGAGAGACCCCAAATAAACGCACATATATATTGCCAACTGATCTTGGCCAAGGTTCTAAGATTACCAAGTGAAGAAAGGATGGTCTCTTCAACAATCAACAGAATGAAAAGGCAACCTATAGGATGGGAGGAAATATGTGTAAACCTTGAATCTGAATAAGGGACCAATATCCAGAATACAAAAGAAACTACTACAAGGCAATTTCAGAAAAACAGCGGGCAAATAACTGAGTTTAAAAATGGGTAAAAAGCTTCACTAGACATTTCTCCATAAAGACATATAAGTGGTCAATCTACATATGAAAATTTGCTCAACATCGCTAAGCATCAGGAAAATGGAAATCAAGCCACAAGAAGATATCACTCACACCTCTTAGAATGTGTATTATAAAAAGACAATTAGGCCTTCCCTGGTGGCACAGTGGTTGAGAGTCCGCCTGCCGATGCAGGGGACACATGTTCGTGCCCCGGTTTGAGAGGATCCCACATGCCGCTGAGTGGCTTGGCCCATGAACCATGGCCGCGGAGCCTGTGCGTTTGGAGCCTGTGCTCCGCAACGGGAGACCTCACAACAATGAGAGGCCCGTGTACTGCAAAAAAAAAAAAAAAAGAATAAGAAGAAAAGAAAGAAAATTACTGGATGCTGGAAAAGATGTGAAGTGGAACTTCTCTACCCTGTTTTGTACCCTGTAGTAATGTAAAATTGTGTAGCCATTATGGAAAACAGCATGGAGGTCCCCCAAAAATTATTAAGAGAACTCTCATAAAATCCAGCAATCACTGATTTAGGTTTATATACAAAGGAGATAAAACAAGAATGTCCAAGAGATATCTACAATCTCATGTCCATTGCAGCATTATACCGATACACAACATAGGTAAACTGCCTAGTGTCCATGGGAAGATGAATTAATAAAGAAAATGTGGTGTACACATACAGTGGAATGTCATTCAGTCTTTGAAAAAGAAGGAAATCCTGCCATTTTCAGCAACACGAAAGAACTTGGAGGACATTTGTAAGAGTGAAATAAGCCAGTCACAGTAGGTCAAAAACTGAAAGAAAACTCCGAGAAGCAGAGAGTAGAAGGGTGGATCCAAGAGCTGGCAGGAGGATGACAAGGGAAGTCTCCGTTAATGGTTAGAATGTGTTATTTCAAAATGGAAAAGTTTTAGACACATGCTGTACAACAAGGTGCATGTAGTCAACAGGACTGACTGGACATTTCAAAACTTTTTAAGAAGTTGGATTTCATCGTATGTGTACTTTTACAACAATAAACTATACATATGTAAAATAAATACAAAGTGGAAAAAGGGGGAAAAAAGAAAAATAAGGAAAGGGAGTCAAGAGAGGGAAAGAAGAAAGGAGGAAGGGTCTCGAATGTACACAGGTATCAGGAGATAATGGGAGAGAAGCTCCTCTCCCCAGGCTTTAAAGAAGACATCTCTCCAGAGTTCACTCCAGCAAGAGGGGGATGTCCTTTCTCTTCCCCATTCAAGCAGAAGTGCCAATAGCATCCTAAGTGTGGCCCAGGCTGTGCTCACATGTACACTTTTCCTTGATCTCTAAACCAACCACCCCTCACTCCCCATGGCTCAGGTGCCCTTCCTGTATCTCCTTCCACTTCTCTAAAGCATTTCCCTCTTCAAGTCCAGCCCGAGGCTCCAATCCTGTCCTCACACGTGGAGTCCACTGAGCGGGTCTCTGATTTCTTAAGAGCCTCCCTGTGAGTAGCAGGCACTGAATCGCACACCAGGGTTCCCCTCAGCACCATCAGGAAACTACGACCTAGCGATTGAGGATTTCTAGAACAACTTTACTCATAGACAGTCTCTTGGGTAAACAAGTGACATTTTACAATCAAGCATCTTCAGTGTTTTCTTTGGTGGGGAAAATATTGACACATATAAGGCAATCATAATCTATTAAAGTATGTATTTCTCAAAGGACTCACTATCGAAAAAAAATTTTTAAGTATAACTTTCCATGTTTTAATTGACTTTACTCCCAGACTTGTTTGCTTGCAAAAGCCTTCAGAAAATACCAAGAACCTACTTCATCTGGCAGTTTGCACAGCAACATGAGTGGAGATGCTCTTGTCACACTGCTAGGTTTCTCTGTCCCACATTGCAAAGCACAACCTCCTCTCCGCCCTCCTGGGAAGGGAGTCAGTGCCCACCCTGAGCTCAATCCCTGGGGTAGATCTCTTGGTTCTGTCTTCACTGTATGCAGTGTTCCTTGCCCAGCACACAGAAACACGGCTGCCACAAGTGATGGAAGACAGACTTTCCACAGGAGAAGGACATTTCGTTTCCTTAGCACAGAATCCGATAGTGAATATTAGCCTCAAAGGAGAAAGGTGGAGTGAATTTCCTCCATCTACTCCTGAAGGCTCTTCTTTCTCAGACTCCTCCAGAACTGGGTGTGGCATGTGGGTACAAGCATGGGCTCCCTGCAAAAACAAGGAGACCTGGCTAGCACTAGGTGCTTCAGGTAAGGGGGGAGGACTCATCCCGAGACTCTTATAGGAAACAGTTAGAATGAGGGAAGTGGCAGAGAGATGTATCAGAACCATTCAGAATGCTATGAGACCTACTAAGGGATGAGATTTCTTATTAAATGAAGTTGTAATTGACCCAGTAGTAGGGATGCTGAAACCCAGTTTTGTTCACTAAGAATCTAGCCATGGAGCAACTAAGCCCGTGCACCACAACTACTAAGCCTGTGCTCTAGAGCCCACAAGTCAAGGCCAAGATGTGGGGTATTGGAAAATTTGTACACTGCCTGTGGGAATGTAAAATGGTTCAGCTCTTATGAAAAAGAGTATGGGGATTCCTTATAAAATTATAAACAGTAATATCATATGATTCAGCAATCACATTTCTGGGTATATATCCAAAGGAAATTAAATCAGTATCACAATGAGTTGAAATTAGGTTCACTGCAGCATTCTCCACAATAGCCTAGATATGCAACAAACTTCACAAAAGAAGTAAGTGTCATGTCCCTGAGCTAACCTTAGGTACTTCAAAACAACTCCGTAAGTCTCTTAGCCCCTTAGAGAGGATGAAAGCAATATTAGAGTTAAAAGTAACTTGTCCCAATTCCCTTAGTCTGGAATACTGAAACAAAAGTTCTACAGCAGGGGAAGCCTCCTAAACACACAGCACCTGCCAGGGTTTACCCCAGCCTTGGAAGAACTGGGAAGGATAAGACCAAGGCAGGCCTGAGGAAAGGTCAGAGGGTGGGCAGGACGGGAGTGTGAGGAGCAGGGGCAGGGCTGTCCGGATGGAGCAGTGGGATGTAAGAAGAGCAGTGACCCTGGGTCCTGCTGCCCTGAGTCTTTGTCCTGGGCTTGGTCAATCCCAGGAGACCAGGTTAGCACGGCTGTGAGAGCCAGTGTGTGAAGCGAGCCCAGCAGCCCCTTCACACAGTGCTCTAGAATTCCTGCCGGCCATGAAGGGTCTTTAGGGGCAGCTGGACGTGGAGCCCTCTCAAATGGAAGCATGTCAGCACATCAGCCTTGGGATGTGCTGAGGCTGAAATGAGGAGACTGAGCACATGCAGTGATCCCAAAGCATGTGTTCTCTGACTCATCCACTTCTGGGAGCACCCTTTCCATGAGGAATAAACAGTGATAACAAACCTAAGGTGTAGCGACAAGTCCTGAAAGTGTAGAGGGAGATAGTTCAAGTCTCATCCACCACCTGACACTCACTATAAGAACTTGTACTACAGTGTCAACTGACTATCAGAGTTTTGTTCCCACTAGGATATGGCCATCATACGTGAATGTAAAAAGGAAATCAAAATCCCTGGTGCAAAATACCCAGCAGATACCAAAGAGAAACGAACCTTTCATCTTTGGCAGTGAAAAAGCAATGAAAGAGCAGTCTTGTGAGAAAGAAAATTTCTGAATGGCAAAGCACGAAAAGATGACTATAAGCACAGTACAGTCAAAGGACATGGACACAATAACTCTATTATATCATTAATTTGGAAAGAACAAATCAGAATTCTACACATATTTCCTTCTGCTTCCTGATTTCATATTCACCTTCCTTAGTTTCTAAAGTACCGGGTGGAACCCAAGTGTTCTAGGAATTGTCTCGCTTAGATCCTACCTGAGAGTTGTTCGCTACGTGAATCGTCATCAGCATCGCTGCTATGTATGCTCTCCACGATCCATTCTGTACAAACACAACCATGAGCATAAAGTTATTATACAAGTTGACCCACCCATTTCTCCTACTCGACTTGCTGGCTCACACAGCATCGCCCTGGTCTTCCCTCCAGGTTCTCAGACCTCCCCTGTGCTCTGTGCAGACAGAGTCCTTCAATAAGATATAGATCACCGTTGAAAATTGCAAATGAGGGAGAGATGCTGAGAAAATCACCTTTCGACCCCTCACTTCTATAGATCCATTTAGAGCTTTCACCGTCAACCTTACCAACCTGAAATTCCAGATGTTACAGACACACTTGAAACATGGCTAGTGTGACTGAGCAATTGCGTGTTTTTTGCATTTTTTAATAGAATGAGTTAATTATTGTTTGAACTAAATTAATTATAAATAGACACATTTGCTTAGTGGCTACCACACTGGAAAGCTCAGCTCTAAGAAATCCAAAGATGAGAAAGAGGCAACCAGCCACCCCTCCCCTGGTTGTTCTTTACTGCAGAAAATTTGATGGCCTGATATGATCATTCGTATGTAGGTATATCTTGGGCTCTTGGACTCATGCCAGGCATTGGGAGAGTCCTTATGGACACTGAAATAGTACAGTCAACACTCAGATCCAAGAGGAATTCCGAGCAAGGGACCCACTTGTAGACAGAGGTGAAGGGCATGGCCCAGTACACCTGTATTAGACATAATCAGAGAGTAGGTGGAGAGGGTAGTGAGGGATTTCACTCTCTGCATGAGTCCATCCTTCTCACCCCTCACTCTAGAAGACCTGAGGAAGGCAGTGTAAAAGGCCCCGTTGGAGGTGAAAAAATTGTATACTGAAAACTACAGGACATTGCGGAAAGAAATTAAAGAAGAGACAAGTAATTGGAATGACATACCATGTTCGTAGAATGGATTATTAAATACTGTTGGCATTTCTATACTACATAAATTGCTGTACACATGTATGGCAACAACCCACAAAATTCCATGTAATTATTATAGAAGTGGTCAGAATCCGAAAATACATATGGAACCCCACCCAATTAGATAAAATAATCTTGAGAGCAAAGAGCAATGATGGAGATTAACACTTCCTGAACTCAAAACACAAAACAATGCCACAGTAGTCAAAACAGTCTGCTACTGGCATCAAGACAGTGAGATAGACCAATGAAATATAATAGAGAGACCCCAAATAAACGCACATATATATGGCCAACTGACCTTGGCCAAGGTTCTAAGATTACCAAGTGAAGAAAGGATAGTCTCTTCAACAATCAACAGAATGAAAAGGCAACCTATAGGATGGGAGGAAATATGTGTAAACCTTGTATTTGAATAAGGGACCAATATCCAGAATATAAAAGAAACTATTACAAGGCAATTTCAGAGAAACAGCGGGCAAATAACTGAGTTTAAAAATGGGGAAAAAGCTTCACTAGACATTGCTCCATAAAGACATACAAGTGGTCAATCTACATATGAAAATTTGCTCAACATCGCTAAGCATCAGGGAAATGGAAATCAAGCCACAAGGAGATATCACTCACACCTGTTAGGATGTGTATTATAAAAAGACAATTAGGGCTCCCCCGGGGCACAGTGGTTGAGAGTTTGCCTGCTGATGCAGGGGACACGTGTTTGTGCCCCGGTCTGGGAGGATTCCACATGCCACTGAGCGGCTGGGCCCTTGAGCCATGGCCGCTGAGACTTTGTGTTTGGAGCCTCTGCTCCGCAACGGGAGAGCCCACAACAATGAGAGGCCCATGTACTGCAAAAAAAAAAAAAAAAAAAAAACAAAACAAAACAAAAAAAAAAACAGGTAAGGAAATTATTGGATTCTGGCAAAGATGGGAAGAAGGGGAAATTCTGTACCCTGTTTTATACACTGTAGTAATGTAAAATGGTGTAGCCATTATGGAAAACAGCATGGAGGTCCCCCAAAAATTATTAAGAGAATTCCCATAAAATCCACCAGTCACTCATTTAGGTTTATATACAAAGGAAATAAAACAAGAATGTCCAAGAGATATCTACAATCTCATGTCCATTGCAGCATTATGCACAATACACAACAAAGGAAAACTGCCTAGTGTCCATGGGAAGATGAATTAATAAAGAAAATGTGGTGTATACATACAGTGGAATGTCATTCAGTCTTTGAAAAAGAAGGAAATCCTGCCATTTGCAGCAACACGAAAGAACTTGGAGGACATTTGTAAGAGTGAAATAAACCAGTCACAGAAGGTCAAAAACTGAAAGAAAACTCCGAGAAGCAGAGAGTAGAAGGGTGGTTCCAAGAGCTGCCAGGAAGTTGACATGGGAAGTCTCTGTTCAATGGTTAGAATGTGTTATTTGCAAAATGGAAAAGTTCTAGACACATGCTGTACAACAAGGTGCATGTAGTCAACAGGACTGACTGGACATTTCAAAACTTGTTAAGAAGATGGATTTCATCGTATGTGTACCTTTACAACAATAAAATATACATATGTAAAATAAATACAAAGTGGACAAACGGGAAAAAAGAAGAAAAATAAGGAAAGGGAGTCAACAGAGGGAAAGAAGAAAGGAGGAAGGGTCTCGAATGTACACAGGTATCAGGAGATAATGGGAGAGAAGCTCCTCTCCCCAGGCTTTAAAGAACACATCTCTCCAGAGTTCACTCCAGCAAGAGGGGGATGTCCTTTCTCTTCCCCATTCAACCAGAAGTGCCAAGAGCATCCTAAGTGTGGCCCAGGCTGTGCTCAGGTGTACACTTTTCCTTGATCTCTAAACCAACCACCCCTCACTCCCCATGGCTCAGGTGCCCTTCCTGTATCTCCTTCCACTTCTCTAAAGCATTTCCCTCTTCAAGTCCAGCCCGAGGCTCCAATCCTGTCCTCACACGTGGGGTCCACTGGGCGGGTCTCTGAGTTCTTAAGAGCCTCCCTGTGAGTAGCAGGCACTGAATCGCACACCAGGGTTCCCCTCAGCACCATCAGGAAACTACGACCTAGGGATTGAGGATTTCTAGAACAACTTACTCATACACAGTCTCTTGGGTAAACAAGTGACACTTTACAATCAAGCATATTCAGTTTTTTCTTTGGTGGGGAAAATATTGACACATATAAGGCAATCATATTGTATTAAAGTATGTATTTCTCAAAGGACTCACTATCGAAAAAGAATTTTTAAGTATAACTTTCCATGTTTTAATTGACTTTACTCCCAGACTTGTTTGCTTGCAAAAGCCTTCAGAAAATACCAAGAACCTACTTCATCTGGCAGTTTGCACAGTAACATGTTTGGAGATGCTCGTGTCACCCTGTTTGGTTTCTCTGTCCCACCTTGCAAAGCACAACGTCCTCTCCACCATCCTGGGAAGGGAGCCAGTGCCCACCCTGAGCACAATCCCTGTGGTAGATCTCTTGGTTCTGTCTTCACTGTATGCAGTGTTCCTTGCCCAGCACACAGAAACACGTCTGGCACAAATGATGGAAGACAGATTTTCCACAGGAGAAGGACATTTCGTTTCCTTAGCACAGAATCCGATAGTGAATATTAGTCTCAAAGGAGAAAGGTGGAGTGAATTTCCTCCATCTACTCCTTGAGTCCCCTTCTTTCTCGGACTCCTCAAGAACTGGGTGTGGCATGTGGGTACATACATGGTCTCCCTGCAAAAAGAAGAGGTCTGCCTACAACTAGGTGCTTCAGGTAAGGGGGGAGGACTCATCCCGAGGCTCTAATAGCAAACAGTTAGAATGAGGGAAGTGGCAGAGAGATGTATCAGAACCATTCAGAATGCTATGAGACCTACTAAGAGATCAGATTTCTTATTAAATGAAGTTGTGATTGACCCAGTACTAGGGATGCTGAAACCCAGTTTGTTCACTAAGAATCCAGCCATGGAGCAACTAAGTCCGTGCACCCCAAGAACTAAGCCTATGCTCTAGAGCCCACAAGTCACAACTACTGAGCCCACGTGCCACAGCTATTGAAGCATATGCACCTAGACCCTGTGCTCTGGAACAACAGAAGCCACCAAAATGAGAACCCCGCACATTGCAAAGAAGACCCAACACAGCCAAAAGAAAAAAAAAAGAATCCAGTAAACTTTTACCTGGGTTGTGATTGGATTTGTTTTCCTGGTTAAATGAGGCTCACTTGGTATAAAATCAATGCACACACTGAAAGTGTACAGTTTATTTACTTTTATATACATACCCATTCATGATGCAGTGGTAATGGTAATATTTTTTTAGAAAGTTGGCACTAGTAACAGTGATGTTTAGGGGAAGATAAATCAAGGGAAACACAACACAAAAAGTGCACATACACACACAGAATCATACCACTCATTTCACATACAGACACACCCAGTCTCATGCACACAAACCTACACCACCTAACCGTAATACAGCTTCTTCCTGGGACTATAGTAATTGGCCACATTATTTGTAAATCACTTTCTATCACCAGGACCCCTACTCTCATTCCCAGCACAAATTTGGAATCAGCTTGCCCTCTACACTAAAACCAGCAAGAATATCCCACTTTCTCATCTTCAAAGTTCTTTCTCCCCAAGTGACTGATTCCAGAATACATACTGTTTTCACGTTCTGTGAAGGCCACCTGCAATTACAGAAGAGAAAACCCTATGAGGATAAGATCACAGTGATGCTCAGGTCTTTTGTTCATTTGCTGACAGTAGAAAACCTCATAAGAAACAGTGGTCCAGGGAACCCAGTAAGAGTAATCAGAGCAAACCTACTCAGGCTGAAAGGCAAGAACTTTGCTGGGAGGATGGAACTTCCAAGTCCCTTTAGGTTGGAAATTACAGAATTCTTTTCCTAGAGGAAAACTCGCTGCAGGAGAGAGAGCTCCATACTCTACAGGCTGTAATGGATGCTGTCAATTTTAATATCCGGTGGAATCAGGCACCATGAGTTGGTAATAGACTCTCACTCCACATTCTCCCAACCAAGGGAATTGTATATATCTGGAAGGAATACCCTCAAATATACATAACTCAATTCTATTGAAAGAGAAACAAAGCAATATTTCTATCTCAGGCCAGAAAAAATCCAGCTTACCTTGATTTTCCACGGAGGCTTTTCTTCTGTCCTATCACGGTGAAGGTCATCCGCCACAACCTCAGGGAGACCTGGAGGGACACAGAGTAACTGTCAGGACACTGGTGATGCGGCTCAGGAATTACTCAGGGGCTTTCTTCTCGATGAGGACATGGGGTAGGGTGTATGGATGTGGGAGGTTAGTAAGTGTGGGCTGAGCTGGTCTTGGGCCATCCTCTTTTGGGGGATGAAGGAAGGCAAAGGACAAGAGGAGGGAAATGAAAACAGAGCTTTGGCTTTCTAGCTAAGGGGAGCCTCATCAGAAGGGAAGGGTCGATCTAAAAAATGGTAAACACTAAAATGCATGCTCTGTTTCAATGACACAGACCCATGACCCATCCTGCCTCTTTTGAGTTTCTGCTAAATTGCCAATGTCTCTTGATTTTTCCCAGATCACTCTTTCCCCAGCATCCACAATGCCAGCTACTGCATTTATCATGTCTTCTGTTGTATAATATTTTATACCTGATTAACAGCAACCTCCATTAAAGGACTGAATTCAATCCTAGACAAAATATGCTATATTTATTCACTAATCACTTGTCTTAAAGAAAATCAAATACACAAGATTTGACAAAACTGAAATCCTACCATTTAGATACAGCCACTATCAATCGTATCATATTTTTCTCCCAGTCTTTGTTTTCTGTACAATGTCTGTATGCCCACTGAGTCAGGGGCTGCCCATACTCTAGGGAGCTCTTCCATATGTGGGACACTTCATTATGAAGAGGGAGCAAAGACTGAGCAAAGCCTGTCTCTAACCCAGCTGTGCAGGATATGTGTACAGGCTAACAGTCAGGTTCCACTTTGAGTCCTTGGGGGTGGGCTACAGGAATTGACCAATGCTAAGGCTTATGGTAATGTTATCCAATACAATAAAATATCTCCCTCATTCTTATCTGCTTCTGGCCTTGTTTAAGCAATGACACCAGCACTGAGAGATCTGAACTGTACTGTATATATGGGGTCTCACACCTCTCAGAATCTGTGAGCTGACCAGGAGAATACAGGTCCTGAGGTGAATTTCACATTAATGACTGTGCCAAAGTCAACTGATAAGCCCACCCATAGCTTCCCTGGATTCTGTGACCACTAAGGACACCTGATGGGCAAGGTCTGGACCTTTGGAGAAGCTAGGACTTCCAGCCCAGGATACGGATGCAGGGACTCCCTTGCTCCATGACTGAGGATCCCTTGGCTGAGTAGTAAGTGCAGGTCAGGGATCCAGAGCATCCAAATTGGGACCCACACCTGGGTTCTCAGTTTGGCTTTTCCAATTAGGAGGTCAAGAGCTTAGAACATTTATCTCTGCAACATCTCCTTCTGAGGAAAAGAAATATTAAACAAATGTGGACATCAGCTGTGTTGAGGGAAGAACATGCAAACAACTTCACAACACAAGTAAGAGTCCTGTGCCTGGGCTAACCTTAGGTACTTCAAAACAACTCCATAAGTCTCTTAGCCCCTTAGAGAGGATGAAAGCAATATTAGAGTTAAAAGTAACTTGTCCCAATTCCCTTTGTCTGGAATACTGCAACAAAATTCTACAGCAGAAGAAGCCTCATAAACACACAGCACCTGCCAGAGTTTACCCCAGCCTTGGAAGAACTGGGAAGGATAAGACCAAGGCAGGCCTGAGGAAAGGTCAGAGGGTAGGCAGGACTGAGGTGTGGGGAGCAGGGGCAGGGCTGTCCGGATGGAGCAGTGGGTTGTAAGAAAAGCAGAGACCCGGGGTCCTGCAGCCCTGAGTCTCTGTCCTGGGCCTGGTCAAACCCAGGAGACCAGGTCAGCAGGGCTGTGAAAGCAAGTGTGTGAAGCGAGCCCAGCAGCCCATTCACACAGTCCTCTAGAATTCCTGCCAGCCATGAAGGGTCTTTAGGGGCAGGTGGAAGTGGACCCCTCTCAAATGGAAGCATGAGAACACATCAGCCTTGGCGAAGTTCAGAGTCCGAGATGAGCTCAAGGAGACTGAACACATGCAGTGATCCCAGAGCACGTGTTCTGTGACTCATCCATCTCTGGGACTGTCCTTTACAAGAGGAACAAACAATGAGGACAAAACATGAGGTGAAGCCACAAGTCCTAAAAGTGCAGAGGGAGACAGTTCAATTCTCATCCACCACCTCACCCTTTCTAGAAGAACTCGGTCTCAAGTTTCAAGGGCCCATGAGAGTTTTGACCCACAGGTTCTGTCCATCATAGGTCAATATGCAAAAGAAAACAAACTCTCCTGTGCACAATACCCTAGATGTGCTAAGCAGAAAACAAACTTCCATATTAGGCAGTGACAAGCTCAAGAAAGAGCAGCTCATGTGCAAAAGATCATTTTTCATGAGCAAACCAAGAAAAGGTTATTATAGGGCACTGTCACGTTTAAGGACATAATTTCTCTCTATTGTATCATTAACATATGAAAAAAAACAAGCCAGAACTCTACACATATTTTATTCTTCTTTCTGATTTCATATCCACCTTCCTCAGTCTCCAAAGCAGGAGATATAACCCTAAAGTTCCAGGAACCCTCTGCCATTAGATCCTACCTAAGTGTTGTTCTTACCTGTATCCTTTTCCTTATCACGGCCACAAATGTTATCCAAAGTCGATTCTGTAGAAACACGAACATGAATTTACAAGTCTTATGGATACAGTAAAATGTGACTAATGTGACTGAGTAATTGGATATTTTATTGGTTTTCTTTTAATACACTGAGTTAATCATGATTGAATTAAAGAAATTATAACAGGCACAACTAGCTAGTGGCTACCACACTGTAATACACATCCCCCTCTCTCTCTCTGTCTCTCTCTCTGTCTCTCTCTCTCTCTCTCCCTCCATATATATATATATATATATATATATATATATATATATATATATATATATATATATATATATATATATATATAAAATATATGGAGGATGTTACCACTGATCCCCTTGTTATTCCGCTCTGTATGGTCTACCCATTCAAGATGGCTGTTTGCTGATGGTTTACGAAATGAAAAACTTCTGCCCTGTGAAGGTACATAGCACAAGGTGTAAGAGGTATGTGTTCCTCTGTTAGTTTCCCTGGTAACCGATGAGCCCATCTGCTGTCAATTCCCCCTTTAACTGGTAGCCTGCCTATTCCGCCCAGAGTGAAGAATGCTGCTACTGCTGCTGCTGCGTTCTGCCTGCCATCGCCTATCTACAGTGTGATGTCTCTCCAGGACTACTTTGCTTCTGATGTGAAAGATCTCCCATCTATTAAACCATGAATGTCTCTGTCCCTGACTCCGGGCTCTTTCTTTAGCCCTGAGGCTGAGCAAGTACAGGGCTTGCAGGCATGAGAGGTGCAGCCCAACACCTTCTGCAGGGCAGTTTGCTGGCCAGGTTTGAAGATTCATTTGTAGGTGTTTCCTAGGCTCATGCACACTTGCCAGGCACTCATGAGACCTTGGGGACACTGAAACAGTAATGTCAACACCCAGATCCTAGAGGAATTCCCGACAAGTGTTCCACGTGATGGGAGAGGTAATGAGCATGGCCCAGTGCACCTGTGCTAGACATAATAAGTGAGCAGGTGCAGAAGGGAGGGAGGGACATTCACTCACTTCATGAGGCCATCCTTCTCACCACTGCCTCTGAAACATCCAGGGAAGGAAGGGACAAAATACCCTTAGAAGGTAAATGGCCGGTACACTGAAAACTACAAACCACTGCTGAAAGTATTAAACAAGGAACAAATAATTGAAATGATCTATCATATTCATAGACTGGAGACTTATTATTGTTGACATTTCTACACTACCCAAAGGTAAGTATAAATTCATTTTAATACCTATCAAGATCCCAATGTCATTTTCAAAGAAATAAAAAAAAATGATCCTAAAATACATATGGAACCACTAAGGACTCCAAACAGACAAAACAATCCTGAGAACAAAGAACATAGACTGAGGCTTCTCACTTCCTGACATTACAAAGCCACAGGAATCAAAACTGTATGGTACTGACATAGAAACAAATACATTGCCCTAAAGACCAGAATAAATAAACTCCAAGAAAACTCATAGATACATGGCCAAATGAAATTCACCAAGCTTCTAAGACAACAAATAGGGAAAGTATAGTTTTTTCAACAGTCAATAGGATGAAAATATAACTTGCAGAAAGATTACAAACATATATGAGAAAAGGAGCTAATGTCCAAAACATCTAAGAAAAATACTACAAATCAAATGCAAACTAAGTTAAAAAATTAAAAAGGGCAAATATCTGGGTTCAGAAATGTGCAAAGACTTAAATAAGACATTTCCTGAAAAAGACATACAAATGGCTAACAAATATAGGAAAAGGTTCTCAACCTCACTAATCATCAGGGCAATGCAAATCAACACGTCATACCTGTTAGGCTGTGTATTATAAACAAAAAAATTAACAGTTTAAGGCCAAGATGTGGTGAATTGGAAACTTTGTACACTGCTGGTGGGAATGTAAAATGGTGCAGCTATTATGAAAAAGAGTATGGGGTTTCCTTTTAAAATTATAAACAGAAATATCATATGATTCAGCAATCACAGTTCTGGGTATATATCCAAAAGAAATTAAATCAGTATCACAATGAGTTGAAATTAGGTTCATTGCGGCATTCTCCACAATAGCCTAGATATGCAACCAACTTCACAAAACAAGTAAGTGTCCTGTGCCTGAGCTAACCTTAGGTACTTCTAAACAACTCCGTAAGTCTCTTAGCCCCTTAGAGAGGATGAAAGCAATATTAGAGTTAAAAGTAACTTGTCCCAATTCCCTTAGTCTGGAATACTGAAACAAAAGTTCTACAGCAGGGGAAGCCTCCTAAACACACAGCACATGCCAGGGTTTGCCCCAGCCTTGGAAGAACTGGGAAGGATAAGACCAAGGAAGGCCTGAGGAAAGGTGAGAGAACTGGAGCAGGACTGGAGTGTGGGGAGCAGGGGCAGGGCTGTCCGGATGGAGCAGTGGGTTTTAAGAAGAGCAGTGACCCTGGGTCCTCCTGCCCTGAGTCTCTGTCCTGGGCCTGGTGAATTCCAGGAGACCAGGTTAGCAGGGCTGTGAGAGCCAGTGTGTGAAGCGAGCCCAGCAGCTCCTTCACACAGCCCTCTAGAATTCCTGCTGGGCATGAAGGGTCTTTAGGGTCAGCTGGACGTGGAGCCCTCTCAAATGGAAGCATGTCAGCACATCAGCCTTGGGAGGTGCTGAGGCTGAAATGAGGAGACTGAGCACATGCAGTGATCCCGAAGCACGTGTTCTGTGACTCATCCACCTCTGGGAGTGCACTTTCCATGAGGAATAAACAGTGAGGACAAACCTAAGGTGAAGCTACAAGTCCTGAAAGTGTAGAAGGAGAGAGTTCAAGTCTCATCCACCACCTGACACTCACTATAAGAACTTGTTCTCTAGTGTCAAGTGACTATGAGAGTTTTGTTCCCACTAGGATATGGCCATCATACGTGAATGTAAAAAGGAAACCAAAATCCTGGTGCAAAATACCCTCCCGGAATCAAACAGAAATGAACCTTTCATCTTTGGCAGTGAAAAAGCAATGAAAGAGTTGTCTTGTGAGAAAGAAAATTTCTGAATGGCAAAGCAAGAAAAGATGACTATAAGCACAGTACAGTCAAAGGACATGGACACCATAACTCTATTATATCATTGAAATGTGGAAAGAACAAATCAGAATTCTACACATATTTCCTTCTTCTTCCTGATTTCATACTCACCTTCCTTAGTTTCTAAAGAATCGGGTGGAAACCAAGTGTTCTAGGAATTGTCTCACTTTAGATCCTACCTGAGAGTTGTTCCCTACCTGAATCGTCATCAAAATCGCTGCTATGTATGCTCTCCAAGATCCATTCTGTACAAACACAACCATGAGCATAAAGTTATTATACAAGTTGACCCACCCATTTCTCCTACTCGACTTGCTGGCTCACACAGCATCACCCAGGTCTTCCCTCCAGGTTCTCAGACCTCCCCTGTGCTCTGTGCAGACAGAGTCCTTCAATAAGATATTGATCACAGTTGAAAATTTCAAATGAGGGAGAGATGCTGAGAAAATCACCTTTCGACCCCTCACTTCTATAGACCCATTTATAGCTTTCACCGTCAACCTTACCAACCTGAAATACCAGATGTTACAGACACACTTGAAACATGGCTAGTGTGACCAAGCAATTGTGTGTTTTTTGCATTTTTTAATAGAATGAGTTAATTATAGTTTGAACTAAATTAATTATAAATAGACACATTTGGTTAGTTGCTACCACACTGGAAAGCTCAGCTGTAAGAAATCCAAAGATGAGAAAGAGGCAACCAGCCACCCTTCCCCTGGTTGTTATTTACTGCAGAAAATTTGATGGCCTGATCTGATCATTCGTATGTAGGCATATTTTGGGCTCTTGGACCCACACCAGGCATTTTGAGAGACCTTGTGGACACTGAAATAGTACAGTCAACACTCAGATCCAAGAGTAATTCCCAGCAAGGGGCCCACTTGTAGACAGAGGTGAAGGGCATGGCCCAGTACACCTGTATTAGACATAATCAGAGAGTAGGTGCAGAGGGCAGGGAGGGATTTCACTTTCTCCATGAGTCCATCTTTCTCAAACCTGACTCTAGAAGACCTGAGGAAGGCAGTGGAAAAGTCCCCGTTGGAGGTGAAAAATTTGTATACTGAAAACTACAGGACATTGCGAAAAGAAATTAAAGAAGAGACAAGTAATTGGAATGACATACCATGTTCATAGACTGGATTATTAAATACTGTTGGCATTTCTGTACTACATAAAGGCATGTACACATATATCGCAACAACCCACAAAATTCCATTTCATTATTATAGAAGTAGACAGAAACCTACAATACATACGGAACCGCACCCAAGTAGATAAAACAATCTTGAGAGCAAAGAGCAATGATGGAGATTAACACTTCCTGAACTCAAAACACATAACAATTCCACAGTAGTCAAAACAGTCTGCTACTGGCATCAAGACAGTGAGATAGACCAATGAAATATAATAGAGAGACCCCAAATAAATGCACGTATATATGGCCAACTGATCTTGGCCAAGGTTCTAAGATTACCAAGTGAAGAAAGGATAGTCTCTTCAACAATCAACAGAATGAAAAGGCAACCTATAGGATGGGAAGAAATATGTGTAAACCTTGTATCTGAATAAGGGACCAATATCCAGAATATATAAGAAACTACAACAAGTCAATTTCAGAAAAACAGCGGGCAAATTAGTGAGTTTAAAAATGGGTAAAAACTTCACTAGACATTTCTCCATAAAGACATACAGGTGGTCAATCTACATATGAAAATTTGCTCAACATCGCTAAGCATCAGGGAAATGGAAATCAAGCCACAAGGAGATATCACTCACACCTCTTAGGATGTGTATTATAAAAAGACAATTAGGGCTTCCCTGGTGGCACAGTGGTTGAGAGTCCGCCTGCTGATGCAAGGGACACATGTTCGTGCCCTGGTCTGGGAGGATCCCACATGCCGCTGTGCGGCTGGGCCCATGAACCATGGCCGCTGAGCCTGTGCGTTTGGAGCCTGTGCTCCACAACGTGAGAGCCCAGAACAATGAGAGACCCATGTACTGCAAAAAAAAAAAAAAAAAAAAAAAAAAAAAAAAAAAAAAAAAAAATAGAAGAGAAAAGAAAAGAAAGAAAATGAATGGATGTGCCAAAGATGTGAAGAAGTGGAACTTCTGTACCCTGTAGTAATGTGAAATGGTGTAGCCATTATGGAAAACAGAATGGAGGTCCCCCAAATATTATTAAGAGAACTCTCATAAAATCCAGCAATCACTCATTTAGGTTTATATACAAAGGAGATAAAACAAGAATGTCCAAGAGATATCTACAGTCTCATGTCCATTGCAGCATTATACACAATACACAACATAGGAAAACTGCCTAGTGTCCATGGGAAGATGAATTAATAAAGAAAATGTGGTGTATACATACAGTGGAATGTCATTCAGTCTTTGAAAAAGAAGGAAATCCTGCCATTTGCAGAAACACGAAAGAACTTGGGGACATTTGTAAGAGTGAAATAAGCCAGTCACAGAAGGTCAAAAACTGAAAGAAAACTCCGAGAAGCAGAGAGTAGAATGGTGGTTCCAAGAGCTGGCAGGAGGTTGACATGGGAAGTCTTTGTTCAATGGTTAGAATGTGTTATTTGCAAAATGGAAAAGTTCTAGACACATGCTGTACAACAAGGTGCATGTAGTCAACAGGACTGACTGGACATTTCAAAACTTGTTAAGAAGTTGGATTTCATTGTATGAGTACTTTTACAACAATAAAATATACATATGCAAAATAAATACAAAGTGGAAAAAGGGGAAAAAAGAAGAAATATAAGGAACGGGAGTCAACAGAGGGAAAGAAGAAAGGAGGAAGGGTCTCGAATGTACACAGGTATCAGGAGATAATGGGAGAGAAGGTCCTCTCCCCAGGTTTTAAAGGAGACATCTCTCGAGAGTTCACTCCAGTAAGAGGGGGATGTCCTTTCTCTTCCCCATTCAACCAGAAGTGCCAATAGCATCCTAAGTGTGGCCCAGGCTGTGATCAAGTGTACACTTTTCCTTGATCTCTAAACCAAACACCCCTGACTCCCCATGGCTCAGGTGCCCTTCCTGTATCTCCTTCCTCTTCACTAAAGCATTTCCCTCTTCAAGTCCAGCCCGAGGCTCCAATCCTGTCCTCAGACGTGGGGTCCACGGAGCGGGTCTCTGAGTTCTTAAGAGCCTCCCTGAGAGTAGCAGGCACTGAATCACACACCAGGGTTCCCCTCAGCACCATCAGGAAACTACGACCTAGGGATTGAGGATTTCTAGAACAACTTTACTCATACACAGTCTCTTGGGTAAACAAGTGACATTTTACAATCAAGCATTTTCAGTTTTTTCTTTGGAGGGGAAAATATTGACACATATAAGGCAATCATATTCTATTAAAGTATGTATTTCTCAAAGGACTCACTATCGAAAAAGAATTTTTAAGTATAACTTTCCATGTTGTAATTGACTTTACTCCCATACTTGTTTGCTTGCAAAAGCCTTCAGAAAATATCAAGAACCTACTTCATCTGGCAGTTTGCACAGCAACATGTGTGGAGATCCTCTTGTCACAGTGCTTGGTTTCTGTGTCCCACCTTGCAAAGCACAACCTCCTGTCCACCCTCCTGGGTAGGGAGCCAGTGCCCACCCTGAGCTCAATCCCTGGGGTAGATCTCTTGGTTCTGTCTTCACTGTATTCAGTGTTTCTTGCCCAGCACACAGAAACAGGGCCGGCACAAGTGATGGAAGACAGACTTTCCACAGGAGAAGGACATTTCATTTCCTAGGCACAGAATCCGATAGTGAATATTAGCCTCAAAGGAGAAAGGTGGAGTGAATTTCCTCCATCTACTCCTGGAGGCTCCTTCTTTCTCGGATTCCTCCAGAACTGGGTGTGGCATGTGGGTATATGCATGGGCTCCCTGCAAAAGGAAGGAGGCCTGCCTAGCACTAGGTGCTTCAGGTAAGGCGGGAGGACTCATCCCGAGACTCTAATGCGAAACAGTTAGAATGAGGGAAGTGGCAGAGAGATGTATCATAACCATTCAGAATGCTATGAGACCTACTAAGAGATGAAATTTCTTATTAAATGAAGTTGTAATTGACCCAGTAGTACTGATGCTGAAACCCAGTTTTGTTCATTAAGAATTCAGCCATGGAGCAACTAAGTCCGTGCACCACAACTACTAAGCCTGTGCTCTAGAGCCTGCAAGTCACAACTACTCACCCCACATGCCACAACTATTGAACCCCATGCACCTAGAGCACATGCTCTGGAACAACAGAAGCCACCGAAATGAGAAGTCCGTGCACTGCAACGAAGACCCAACACAGCAAAAAAAATAATAATAATAATAATAATAATAATCCAGTAAACCTTTGCCTGGGTGGTGATAGGATTTGTTTTCCAGGTTAAATGAGGCTCACTTGGTATAAAATCAATGCACACACTGAAAGTGTACAGTTTATTTACTTTTATATCCATACCCATTCAAGATGCAGTGGTGATGGGAATATTTTCTAGAAAGTTGGCACCACTAACAGTGATGTTTAGGGGAACATAAATCAAGGGAAACACAACACAAAAAGTGCACATACACACACAGAATCATACCACTCATTTCACATACAGACACACCCAGTCTCATGCACACAAACCTACACCACCAAACCGTAATACAGCTTCTTCCTGGGACTACAGTAATTGGTCACATTACTTGTAAATCACTTTCTATCACCAGGACCCCTACTCTCATTCCCAGCACAAATTTGGAATCAGTTTGCCATCTACACTAAAACCAGCAAGAATGTCCCACCTTCTCATCTTCAAAGTTCTTCCTCCCCAAGTGACTGATTCCAGAATACATACCGTTTTCACGTTCTGGGAAGGCCACCTGCAATTACAGAAGAGAAAACACTATGAGGATAAGATCACAGTGATGCTCAGGTCTTTTGTTCATTTGCTGACAGTAGAAAACCTCATAAGAAACAGTGGTCCAGGGAACCCAGCAAGGGTTATCAGAGCAAACCTACTCAGGCTGAAAGGCAAGAACTTTGCTGGGAGGATGGAACTTCCAAGTCCATTTAGGTTGGAAATTACAGAATTCTTTTCCTAGAGGAAAACTCGCTGCAGGAGAGAGAGCTCCATACTCTACAGGCTGTAATGGATGCTGTCAATTGTAATGTCCTGTGGAATCAAGCACCATGAGTTGGTAATAGACTCTCACTCCACATTCTCCCAACCAAGGGAATTGTATGTATCTGGAAGGAATACCCTCAAATATACATAACTCAATTCTATTGAAAGTGAAATAAAGCAATATTTCTATCTCAGGCCAGAAAAAATCCAGCTTACCTTGATTTTCCACGGAGGCTTTTCTTCTGTCCTATCACGGTGAAGGTCATCCGCCACATCCTCAGGGAGACCTGGAAGGACACAGAGTAACTGTCAGGACACTGGTGATGCGGCTCAGGAATTACTCAGGGGCTTTCTTCTCGATGAGGACATGGGGTGGGGTGTATGGATGTGGGAGGTTAGTAAGTGTGGGCTGAGCTGGTGTTGGGCCATCCTCTTTTGGGGGATGAAGGAAGGCAAAGGACAAGAGGAAGGAAATGAAAACAGAGCTTTGGCTTTCTAGCTAAGGGGAGCCTCATCAGAAGGGAAGGGCCGATCTAAAAAATGGTAAACACTAAAATGCATGCTCTGTTTCAATGACACAGACCCATGACCCATTCTGCCTCTTTTGAGTTTCTGCCAAATTGCCACTGTCTCTTGATTTTTCCCAGATCACTCTTTCCCCAGCATCCACAATGCCAGCTACTGCATTTATCATGTCTTCTGTTGTGTGATATTTTATACTTCATTAACAGCAACCTCCATTAAAGGACTGAATTCAGTCCTAGACAAAATATGCTATATTTATTCACTAATCACTTGCCTTAAAGAAAATCAAATACACAAGATTTGACAAAACTGAAATCCTACCATTTAGATACAGCCACTATCAATCGTATCATATTTTTCTCCCAGTCTTTGTTTTCTATACAATGTCTGTATGCCCACTGAGTCAGGGGCTGCCCATACTCTAGGGAGCTCTTCCATATGTGGGACACTTCGTTATGAAGAGGGAGCAAAGACTGAGCACAGCCTGTCTCTAACCCAGCTGTGCAGGAGAAGTGTACAGGCTAACAGTCAGGTTCCACTTTGAGTCCTTGGGTGTGGGCTACAGGAATTGACAAATTCTAAGGCTTATGGTAATGTTATCCAATACAATAAAATAGCTCCCTTATTCTTATCTGCTTTTGGCCTTGTTTAAGCAATGACACCAGCACTGACAGATATGACCTGTACTGTATACATGGGGTCTCAGACCTCTCAGAATCTGTGAGCTGACCAGGAGAATGCAGGTCCTGAGGTGAATTTCACATTAATGACTGTGCCAAAGTCAACTGATAAGCCCACCCATAGCTGCCCTGGATCCTGTGACCACTAAGGCCACCTGATGGGCAAGGTCTGGACCTTTGGAGATGCTAGGATTTCCAACCAAGGATACGGATGCAGGGACTCCCTTGCTCCATGACTGAGGATCCCTTGGCTGAGTGGTAAGTGCAGGTCAGGGATCCAGAGCATCCAAATTGGGACCCACACCTGGGTTCTATGTTTGGCTTTTCCAATTAGGAGGTCAAGAGCTTAGAACATTTATCTCTGCAACATCTCCTTCTGAGGAAAAGGAATATTAAACAAATGTGGACAACAGCTGTGTTGAGGGAAGAACATGCAAACAACTTCACAAAACAAGTAAGAGTCCTGTGCCTGCGCTAACCTTAGGTACTTCAAAACAACTCCATATGTCTCTTAGCTCCTTAGAGTGGATGAAAGCAATATTAGAGTTAAAAGTAACTTGTCCCAATTCCCTTTGTCTGGAATACTGCAACAAAATTCTACAGCAGAAGAAGCCTCATAAACACACAGCACCTGCCAGAGTTTACCCCTGCCTTGGAAGAACTGGGAAGGATAAGACCAAGGCAGGCCTGAGGAAAGGTCAGAGGGTAGGCAGGACTGAGGTGTGGGGAGCATGGGCAGGGCTGTCCGGATGGAGCAGTGGGTTGTAAGAAGAGCAGAGACCCTGGGTCCTGCAGCCCTGAGTCTCTGTCCTGGGCCTGGTCAACCCCAGGAGACCAGGTCAGCAGGGCTGTGAAAGCAAGTGTGTGAAGCGAGCCCAGCAGCCCATTCACACAGTCCTCTAGAATTCCTGCCAGCCATGAAGGGTCTTTAGGGGCAGGTGGAAGTGGACCCCTCTCAAATGGAAACATGAGAACACATCAGCCTTGGCAAAGTTCAGAGTCTGAGATGAGCTCAAGGAGACTGAACACATGCAGTGATCCCAGAGCACGTGTTCTGTGACTCATCCATCTCTGGGACTGTCCTTTACAAGAGGAACAAACAGTGAGGACAAAAAATGAGGTGAAGCCACAAGTCCTAAAATGCAGAGGGAGACAGTTCAATTCTCATCCACCACCTCACCCTTTCTAGAAGAACTCGGTCTCAAGTTTCAAGGGCCCATGAGAGTTTTGACCCACAGGTTCTGTCCATCATAGGTCAATATGCAAAAGAAAACAAACTCTTCTGTGCACAATACCCTAGATGTGCTAAGCAGAAAACAAACTTCCATATTAGGCAGTGACAAGCTCAAGAAAGAGCAGCTCATGTGCAAAAGATCGTTTTTCATGAGCAAACCAAGAAAAGGTTATTATAGGGCACTGTCACGTCTAAGGACATAATTTCTCTCTATTGTATCATTAAAATATGAAAAAAACAAGCCAGAATTCTACACATATTTTATTGTTCTTTCTGATTTCATGTCCACCTTCCTCAGTCTCCAAAGCAGGAGATATAACCCTAAAGTTCCAGGAACCCTCTGCCATTAGATCCTACCTAAGTGTTGTTCTTACCTGTATCCTTTTCCTTATCACGGCCACAAATGCTATCCGAAGTCGATACTGTAGAAACACGAACATGAATTTACAAGTCTTATGGATACAGTAAAATGTGACTAATGTGACTGAGTAATTGGATATTTTATTGGTTTTCTTTTAATACACTGAGTTAATGATTGAATTAAATAAATTATAACAGGCACAACTAGCTAGTGGCTACCACACTGTAATACACATCTCTCTGTCTCTCTCTCTCTCTCTCTCTCACTCCATGTATTATAGATACATATATATATATATATATATATATATATATATATATATATATATATATATAAATAATATATGGAGGATGTTAACACTGATCCCCTTGTTATTCCCCTCTGTATGGTCTACCCATTCAAGATGGCTGTTTGCTGATGGTTTACGAAACGAAAACTTCTGCCCTGTGAAGGTACATAGCACAACGGGTAAGAGGTATGTGTCCCTCTGCTGGTTTCCCTGGTAACCGATGAGCCCATCTGCTGTCAATTCCCCCTTTAACTGGTAGCCTGCCTATTCCGCCCAGAGTGAAGAATGCTGCTACTGCTGCTGCTGCGTTCTGCCTGCCATCGCCTATCTACAGTGTGATGTCTCTCCAGGACTACTTTGCTTCTGACGTGAAAGATCTCCCATCTATTAAACCATGAATGTCTCTGTCCCTGACTCCGGGCTCTTTCTTTAGCCCTGAGGCTGAGCAAGTACAGGGCTTGCAGGCGTGAGAGGTGCAGTCCAACATCTTCTGCAGGGCAGTTTGCTGGCCAGGTTTGAAGATTCATTTGTAGGTGTTTCCTAGGCTCATGCACACTTGCCAGGCACTCATGAGACCTTGGGGACACTGAAACAGTAATGTCAACACCCAGATCCTAGAGGAATTCCAGACAAGTGTTCCACTTGACGGGAGAGGTAATGAGCATGGCCCAGTGCACCTGTGCTAGACATAATCAGTGAGCAGGTGCAGAAGGGAGGGAGGGACATTCACTCCCTTAATGAGGCCATCCTTCTCACCACTGCCTCTGAAACATCCAGGGAAGAAAGGGACCAAATACCCTTAGAAGGTAAATGGCCTGTACACTGAAAACTACAAACCACTGCTGAAAGTATTAAACAAGGAACAAATAATTGAAATGATATATCATATTCATAGACTGGAGACTTATTATTGTTGACATTTCTACACTACCCAAAGGTAAGTATAAATTCATTTTAATACCTATCAAGATCCCAATGTCATTTTCAAAGAAATTAAAAAAAAAGATCCTAAAATACATATGGAACCACTAAGGACTCCAAACAGACAAAACAATCCTGAGAACAAAGAACATAGACTGAGGCTTCTCACTTCCTGACTTCAAAACACATTACAAAGCCACAGGAAGCAAAACTGTATGGGACTGACATAGAAACAGATACATTGCCCTAAAGACCAGAATAAATAACCCCCAAGAAAACTCATAGATACATGGCCAAATGAAATTCACCTAGCTTCTAAGACAACAAATAGTGAAAGTATAGTTTTTCAACAGTCAACAGGATGAAAATATAACTTACAGAAAGATTACAAACATATATCAGAAAAGGAGCTAATGTCCAAAACATATAAGAAAAACACTACAAATCAAATGCAAACTAAGTTAAAAAATTAAAAAGGGCAAATAACTGGGTTCAAAAATGTGCAAAGACTTACATAAGACATTTCCAGAAAAAGACATACAAATGGCTAACAAATATAGGAAAAGGTTCTCAACCTCACTAATCATCAGGGCAATGCAAATCAACACGTCATACCTGTTAGGCTGTGTATTATAAACAAAAAAATTAACAGTTTAAGGCCAAGATGAGGTGAATTGGAAACTTTGTACACTGCTGGTGGGAATGTAAAATGGTGCCGCTATTATGAAAAAGAGTATGGGCGTTCCTTTTAAAATTATAAACAGAAATATCATATGATTCAGCAATCACAGTTCTGGGTATATATCCAAAGGAAATTAAATCAGTATCACAATGAGATGAACTTAGGTTCATTGCGGTATTCTCCACAATAGCCTAGATATGCAACCAACTTCACAAAACAAGTAAGTGTCCTGTGCCTGAGCTAACCTTAGGTACTTCAAAACAACTCCGTAAGTCTCTTAGCCCCTTAGAGAGGAAGAAAGCAATATTAGAGCTAAAAGTATCTTGTCCCAATTCCCTTAGTCTGGAATACTGAAACAAAAGTTCTACAGCAGGGGAAGCCTCATAAACACACAGCACCTGCCAGGGTTTGCCCCAGCCTTGGAAGAACTGGGAAGGATAAGACCAAGGCAGGCCTGAGGAAAGGTCCGAGGGTAGGCAGGACTGGAGTGTGGGGAGCAGGGGCAGGGCTGTCCGGATGGAGCAGTGGGTTTTAAGAAGAGCAGTGACCCTGGGTCCTTCTGCCCTGAGTCTCTGTCCTGGGCCTGGTGAATTCCAGGAGACCAGGTTAGCAGGGCTGTGAGAGCCAGTGTGTGAAGCGAGCCCAGCAGCCCCTTCACGCAGCCCTCTAGAATTCCTTCCGGGCATGAAGGGTCTTTAGGGGCAGCTGGACCTGGAGCCCTCTCAAATGGAAGCATGTCAGCACATCAGCCTTGGGAGGTGCTGAGGCTGAAATGAGGAGACTGAGCACATGCAGTGATCCCAAAGCACGTGTCTGTGACTCATCCACCTCTGGGAGTGCACTTTCCATGAGGAATAAACAGTGAGGACAAAAGTAAGGTGAAGCGATAAGTCCTGAAACTGTAGAGGGAGAGAGTTCAAGTGTCATCCACCACCTGACACTCACTATAAGAACTTGTTCTCCAGTGTCAAGTGATTATGAGAGTTTTGTTCCCACTAGGATATGGCCATCATACGTGAAGGTAAAAAGGAAACCAAAATCCTGGTGCAAAATACCCTCCCGGTATCAAACAGAAATGAACCTTTCATCTTTGGCAGTGAAAAGGCAATGAAAGAGTTGTCTTGTGAGAAAGAAAATTTCTGAATTGCAAAGCAAGAAAAGATGACTATAAGCACAGGACAGTCAAAGGACATGGACACCATAACTCTATTATATCATTAAAATTTGGAAAGAACAAATCAGAATTCTACACATATTTCCTTCTGCTTCCTGATTTCATATTCACCTTCCTTAGTTTCTAAAGAACCGGGTGGAAACCAAGTGTTCTAGGAATTGTCTCACTTTAGATCCTACCTGAGAGTTGTTCCCTACCTGAATCGTCATCAAAATCGCTGCTATGTATGCTCTCCAAGATCCATTCTGTACAAACACAACCATGAGCATAAAGTTATTATACAAGTTGACCCACCCATTTCTCCTACTCGACTTGCTGGCTCACACAGCATCACCCAGGTCTTCCCTCAAGGTTCTCAGACCTCCCCTGTGCTCTGTGCAGACAGAGTCCTTCAATAAGATATTGATCACAGTTGAAAATTTCAAATGAGGGAGAGATGCTGAGAAAATCACCTTTCGACCCCTCACTTCTATAGACCCATTTACAGCTTTCACCGTCAACCTTACCAACCTGAAATTCCAGATGTTACAGACACACTTGAAACATGGCTAGTGTGACCAAGCAATTGTGTGTTTTTTGCATTTTTTAATAGAATGAGTTAATTATAGTTTGAACTAAATTAATTATAAATAGACACATTTGGTTAGTGGCTACCACACTGGAAAGCTCAGCTTTAAGAAATCCAAAGATGAGAAAGAGGCAAACAGCCATCCCTCTCCTGGTTGTCCTTTACTGCAGAAAATTTGATGGCCTGATCTGATCATTCATATGTAGGTATACCTTGGGCTCTTGGACCCACAGCATGCATTGCGAGAGTCCTTGTGGACACTGAAATACTACAGTCAACAATCAGATCCAAGAGTAATTCCCAGCAAGGGGCCCACTTGTAGACAGAGGTGAAGGGCATGGCCCAGTACACCTGTATTAGACATAATCAGAGAGTAGGTGCAGAGGGGAGGGAGGGATTTCACTCTCTCCATGAGTACATCTTTCTCAACCCTGACTCTAGAAGACCTGAGGAAGGCAGTAGAAAAGGCCCCATAAGAGGTGAAAAATTTGTATACTGAAAACTACAGGACATTGCAGAAAGAAATTAAAGAATAGACAAGTAATTGGAATGACATACCATGTTCATAGAGTGGATTATTAAATACTGTTTGCAGTTCTATACTACATAAAGTGATGTACACATATATCGCAACAACCCACAAAATTCCATATCATGATTATAAAAGCAGACAGACTCCTAAAATACATATGGAACCCCCCCCCAAGTAGATAAAACAATCTTGAGAGCAAAGAGCAATGATGGAGATTAACACTTCCTGAACTCAAAACACATAACAATGCCACAGTAGTCAAAACAGTCTGCTACTGGCATCAAGACAGTGAGATAGACCAATGAAATATAATAGAGAGACCCCAAATAAACACACATATATATGGCCAACTGATCTTTGCCAAGGTTCTAAGATAACCAAGTGAAGAAAGGATAGTCTCTTCAACAATCAACAGAATGAAAAGGCAACCTATAGGATGGGTGGAAATATGGGTAAACCTTGTATCTGAATAAGGGACCAATATCCAGAATATATAAGAGACTAATACAAGTCAATTTCAGAAAAACAGCAGGGAAATAACTAAGCTTAAATATGGGTAAATAAGTGCTTCCCTGGTGGCGCAGTGATTGGGAGTCCGCCTGCCGATGCAGGGTACGTGGGTTCGTCCCCCAGCCCGGGAGGATCCCACATGCCGCGAGCGGCTGGGGCCGTGAGCCATGGCCGATGGGCCTGCACATCCGGAGCCTTTTCTCCGCAATGTGAGAGACCACAACAGTGAGAGGCCCGCGTACCACCAAAAGAAAAACTATGGGCAAAAAGCTTCACTAGGAATTTCTCCATAAAGACATACAAGTGGTCAATCTACATATGAAAATTTGCTCAACATTGCTAAGCATCAGGGAAATGGAAATCAAGCCACAAGGAGATATCACTCACACCTCTTAGGATGTGTATTATAAAAAGACAATTAGGGCTTCCCTGGTGGCACAGTGGTTGAGAGTCCGCCTGCCGATGTAAGGGACACATGTTCGTGCCCCGGTCTGGGAGGATCCCACCTGCCGCTGCGCAGCGGGACCCATGAGCCATGGCCGCTGAGCCTGTGCGTTTGGAGCCTGTGCTCCACAACGGGAGAGCCCACAACAATGAGAAGCCCGTGTACTGCAAAAAAAAAAAAAAAAAAAGAAGAGAAAAGAAAAGAAAGAAAATTAATGGATGTGCCAAAGATGTGAAGAAGTGGAACTTCTGTACCCTGTTTTGTACCCTGTAGTAATGTAAAATTGTGTAGCCATTATGGAAAACAGAATGGAGGTCCCCGAAAAATTATTAAGAGAAGTCTCATAAAATCCAGCAATCACTCATTTAGGTTAATATACAAAGAGATAAAACAAGAATGTCCAAGAGATATCTACAATCTCATGTCCATTGCAGCATTATACACAATAGACAACATAGGAAAACTGCCTAGTGTCCATGGGAAGATGAATTAATAAAGAAAATGTGGTGTATACATACAGTGGAATGTCATTCAGTCTTTGAAAAAGAAGGAAATCCTGCCATTTGCAGAAACACGAAAGAACTAGGAGGACATTTGTAAGAGTGAAATAAGCCAGTCACAGAAGGTCAAAAACTGAAAGAAAACACCGAGAAGCAGAGAGTAGAAGGGTGGTTCCAAGAGCTGGCAGGAGGTTGACATGGGAAGTCTTTGTTCAATGGTTAGAATGTGTTATTTGCAAAATGGAAAAGTTCTAGACACATGCTGTACAAGAAGGTGCATGTAGTCAACAGGACTGACTGGACATTTCAAAACTTGTTAAGACGTTGGATTTCATTGTATGAGTACTTTTACAACAATAAAATATACATATGTAAAATAAATACTAAGTGGAAAAAGGGGAAAAAAGAAGAAAAATAAGGAAAGGGAGTCAACAGAGGGAAAGAAGAAAGGAGGAAGGGTGTCGAATGTACACAGGTATCAAGATATAATGGGAGAGAAGGTCCTCTCCCCAGGCTTTAAAGAACACATCTCTCCAGAGTTCACTCCAGCAGGAGGGGGATGTCCTTTCTCTTCCCCATTCAAGCAGAAGTGCCAATAGCATCCTAAGTGTGGCCCAGGCTGTGCTCAGGTGTACACTTTTCCTTGATCTCTAAACCAACCACCCCTCACTCCCCATGGCTCAGGTGCCCTTCCTGTATCTCCTTCCACTTCTCTAAAGCATTTCCCTCTTCAAGTCCAGCCCGAGGCTCCAATCCTGTCCTCACACGTGGGGTCCACGGAGCGGGTCTCTGAGTTCTTAAGAGCCTCCCTGTGAGTAGCAGGCACTGAATCACACACCAGGGTTTCCCTCAGCACCATCAGGAAACTACGACCTAGGGATTGAGGATTTCTAGAACAACCTTACTCATAGACAGTCTCTTGGGTAAACAAGTGACATTTTACAATCAAGCATTTTCAGTGTTTTCTTTGGTGGGGAAAATATTGACACATATAAGGCAATCATATTCTATTAAAGTATGTATTTCTCAAAGGACTCACTATCGAAAAAAAATCTTTAAGTATAACTTTCAATGTTTTAATTGACTTTACTCCCAGACTTGTTTGCTTGCAAAAGCCTTCAGAAAATATCAAGAACCTACTTCATCTGGCAGTTTGGACAGCAACATGAGTGGAGATGCTCTTGTCACAGTGCTTGGTTTCTCTGTCCCACCTTGCGAAGCACAACCTCCTCTCTGCCCTCCTGGGAAGGGAGTCAGTGCCCACCCTGAGATCAATCCCTGGGGTAGATCTCTTGGTTCTGTCTTCACTGTATGCAGTGTTTCTTGCCCAGCACACAGAAACAGGGCCGGCACAAGTGATGGAAGACAGACTTTCCACAGGAGAAGGACATTTCATTTCCTAGGCACAGAATCCGATAGTGAATATTAGCCTCAAAGGAGAAAGGTGGAGTGAATTTCCTCCATCTACTCCTGGAGGCTCCTTATTTCTCTGATTCCTCCAGAACTGGGTGTGGCATGTGGGTACATGCATGGGCTCCCTGCAAAAGGAAGGAGGCCTGCCTAGCATTAGGTGCTTCTGGTAAGGGGGGAGGACTCATCCCGAGGCTCTAATAGGAAACAGTTAGAATGAGGGAAGTGGCAGAGAGATGTATCATAACCATTCAGAATGCTATGAGACCTACTAAGAGATGAGATTTCTTACTAAATGAAGTTGTATTTGACCCAGTAGTAGGGATGCTGAATCCCAGTTTTGTTCATTAAGAATCCAGCCATGTAGCAACTAAGTCCGTGCACCACAACTACTAAGCCTGTGCTCTAGAGCCCGCAAGTCACAACTACTCAGCCACGTGCCAAAACTATAGAACCCCATGCACCTAGAGCCCATGCTCTGGAACAAGAGAAGCCACCGAAATGAGAAGCCCGTGCCCTGCAACGAAGACCCAACACAGCCAAATAATAATAATAATAATGATCAAATAAACATTTGCCTGGGTGGTGATAGGATGTTTTCCAGTTTAGATGAGGCTCACTTGGTATAAAATCAATGCACACACTGAAAGTGTACAGTTTATTTACTTTTATATCCATACCCATTCATGATGCAGTGGTGATGGGAATATTTTCTAGAAAGATGGCACCAGTAACAGTCATGTTTAGGGGAACATAAATCAAGGGAAACACAACACAAAAAGTGCACATACACACACAGAATCATACAACTCATTTCACATACAGACACACCCAGTCTCATGCACACAAACCTACACCACCTAACCGTAATACAGCTTCTTCCTGGGACTATAGTAATTGGTCACATTACTTGTAAATCACTTTCTATCACCAGGACCCCTACTCTCATTCCAAGCACAAATTTGGAATCAGTTTGCCCTCTACACTAAAACCAGCAAGAATGTCCCACTTTCTCATCTTCAAAGTTCTTCCTCCCAAAGTGACTGATTCCAGAATACATACCGTTTTCACGTTCTGGGAAGGCCACCTGCAATTACAGAAGAGAAAACACTATGAGGATAAGATCACAGTGATGCTCAGGTCTTTTATTCATTTGCTGACAGTAGAAAACCTGATAAGAAACAGTGGTCCAGGGAACCCAGCAAGGGTTATCAGAGCAAACCTACTCGGGCTGAAAGGCAAGAACTTTGCTGGGAGGATGGAAGTTCCAAGTCTATTTAGGTTGGAAATTACAGAATTATTTTCCTAGAAGAAAAATCGATGCAGGAGAGAGAGCTCCATACTCTACAGGCTGTAATGGATGCTGTCAATTGTAATGTCCTGTGGAATCAGGCACCATGAGTTGGTAATAGACTCTCACTCCACATTCTCCCAACCAAGGGAATTGTATGTATCTGGAAGGAATACCCTCAAATATACATAACTTAATTCTATTGAAAGAGAAATAAAGCAATATTTCTATCTCAGACCAGAAAAAATCCAGCTTACCTTGGAGACCCACGGAGGCTTTTCTTCTGTCCTATCACGGTGAAGGTCATCCGCCACATCCTCAGGGAGACCTGGAAGGACACAGAGTAACTGTCAGGACACTGGTGATGCGGCTCAGGAATTACTCAGGGGCTTTCTTCTCGATGAGGACATGGGGTGGTGTGTATGGATGTGGGAGGTTAGTAAGTGTGGGCTGAGCTGGTGTTTGGCCATCCTCTTTGGGGGATGAAGGAAGGCAAACGACAAGAGGAAGGAAATGAAAACAGAGCTTTGGCTTTCTAGCTAAGGGGAGCCTCATCAGAAGGGAAGGGTCGATCTAAAAAATGGTAAACACTAAAATGCATGCTCTGTTTCAATGACACAGACCCATGACCCATCCTGCCTCTTTTGAGCTTCTGCTAAATTGCCACTGTCTCTTGATTTTTCCCAGATCACTCTTTCCCCAGCATCCACAATGCCAGCTACTGCATTTATCATGTCTTCTGTTAGTATGATATTTTATACTTGATTAACAGCAACCTCCATTAAAGGACTGAATTCAATCCTAGACAAAATATGCTACATTTATTCACTAATCACTTGTCTTGAAGAAAATCAAATACACAAGATTTGACAAAACTGAAATCCTACCATTTAGATACAGCCACTATCAATCGTATCATATTTTTCTCCCAGTCTTTGTTTTCTATACAATGAACGTATGCCCACTGAGACAGGGGCTGTCCATACTCTAGGGAGCTGTTCCATAAGTGGGACACTTCGTTATGAAGAGGGAGCCCGGACTGAGCACAGCCTGTCTCTAACCCAGCTGCGCAGGAGAAGTGTACAGGCTAACAGTCAGGTTCCACTTTGAGTCCTTGGGTGTGGGCTACAGGAATTGACCAATTCTAAGGCTTATGGTAATGTTATCCAATACAATAAAATAGCTCCCTGATTCTTATCTGCTTTTGGCCTTGTTTAAGCAATGACACCAGCACTGACAGATATGACCTGTACTGTGTACATGGGGTCTCACACCTCTCAGAATCTGTGAGCTGACCAGGAGAATGCAGGTCCTGAGGTGAATTTCACATTAATGACTGTGCCAAAGTCAACTGATAAGCCCACCCATAGCTGCCCTGTATTCTGTGACCACTAAGGCCACCTGATGGGCAAGGTCTGGACCTTTGGAGATGCTAGGACTTCCAGCCAAGGATATGGATGCAGGGACTCCCTTTGTCTATGACTGAGGATCCCTTGGCTGAGTGGTAAGTGCAGGTCAGGGATCCAGAGCACCCACATTGGGTCCCACACCTTGGTTCTCAGTTTGGCTTTTCCACATAGGAGGTCAAGAGCTGAGAACATTTATCTCTGCACCATCTCCTTCTGAGGAGAAGAAATATTAACCAAATCTGGGCAACAGATGTGTTGAGGGAAGAACATGCAACCAACTTCAGAAAACAAGTAAGGGTCCTGTGTCTGAGCTAACCTTAGGTACTTCAAAACAACTCCGTAAGTCTCTTAGCCCCTTAGAGAGGATGAAAGAAATATTTGAGTTAAAAGTAACTTGTCCCAATTACCTTAGTCTGGAATACTGAAATAAAATTCTATAGCAGAGGAGCCTCTTAAACACACAGCACCTGCCAGGCTTTACCCCAGCCTTGGAAGCACTGGGAAAGATAAGACCAAGGCAGGCCTGAGGAAAGGTCAGTGGGTAGGCAGGACTGGGGTGTGGGGAGCAGGGGCAGAGCTGTCTGGACGGAGCAGTGGGTTGTAAGAAGAGCAGTGACCCTGGGTCCTGCTGTACTGACTCTCTGTCCTGGGTCTGGTCAACCCCAGGAGACCAGGTCAGCAGGGCTGTGAAAGCAAGTGTGTGAAGAAGCCCAGCAGCCCCTTCACACAGCCCTGTAGAATTTCTGCCGCCCATGGAGGGTCTCTTGGGGCAGCTGAACGTGGACCCCACTCAAATGGAAGCATGTCAGCACATCAGCCTTGGGGAAGTGCAGAGGCTGAGATGAGCTCAAGGAGACTGAGCACATGCAGTGATCCCAGAGCACGTGTTCTGTGACTCATCCATCTCTGGGACTGTCCTTTACAAGAGGAACAAACAGTGAGGACAAAACATGAGGTGAAGCCACAAGTCCTGAAAGTGCAGAGGGAGACAGTTCACTTCTCATCCACCACCTCACCCTTTCTAGAAGAACTTGGTCTCAAGTTTCAAGGGCCCATAAGAGTTTTGACCCACAGGTTCTGTCCATCATAGGTCAATATGCAAAAGAAAACAAACTCTCCTGTGCACAATACCCTAGATGTGCTAACCAGTACACAAACCTCCATATTAGGCAGTGACAAGCACAAGAAAGAGCAGCTCATGTGCAAAAGATCAGTTTTGATGAGCAAATCAAGAAAAGGTGATTATAGAGCACAGTCAAGTCTAAGGACACAATTTCTCTCTATTGTATCATTAAAATATGAAAAAAACAAGCCAGAACTCTACACATATTTCATTCTTCTTTCTGATTTCATATCCACTTTCCTGAGTCTCCAAAGCAGGAGATATAACCCTAAAGTTCCAGGAACCCTCTGCCATTAGATCCTACCTAAGTGTTGTTCCTACCTGTATCCTTTTCCTTATCACGGCCACAAATGCTATCCAAAGTCGATTCTGTAGAAACACGAATATGAATTTACAAGTCTTATGGATACATTTAAAATGTGACTAATGTGACGGAGTAATTGAATATTTTATTGTTTTATTTTAATACACTGAGTTAATCATTGATTGAATTAAATAAATTATAACATGCACATCTAGCTAGTGGCTACCACATTTTAATATACATCCGTCTCTCTCTCTCTCTCTCCATATATATGTGTGTATATATATATATATATATATATATATATATATATATATATATATATATACATATTTATATGATATATGGAGGATGTTACCACTGCTCTCCTGGTTATTCCCCTCTGTATGGTCTCCCCATTCAAGATGGCTGTTTGCTGATGGTTTACCAAAGGAAAAACCTCTGCCCCGTGAAGGTACTTAGCCCAAGATGTAAGAGGGATGTGTACCTCTGCTGGTTTCCCTGGTAACCGATAAGCACATCTGCTGTCAATTCCCCCTTTAACTGGTAGCCTGCCTATTCCGCCCAGAGTGAAGAATGCTGCTACTGCTGCAGCTGCGTTCTGCCTGCCATCGGCTATCTACAGTGGGATGTCTCTCCAGGACCACTTTGCTTCTGACGTGAAAGATCTCCCATCTATTTAACCATGAATGTCTCTGTCCCTGACTCCGGGCTCTTTCCTTAGCCCTGAGGCTGAGCAAGTACAGGGCTTGCAGGCATGAGAGGTGCAGCCCAAAACTTTCTGCAGGGAAGTTTGCTGGCCAGATTTGATGATTCCTTTGTAGGTGTTTCCTAGGCTCATGTACACTTGCCAGACACTCATGAGACCTTGGGGACACTGAAACAGTAATGTCAACACCCAGATCCTAGAGGAATTCCCGACAGGTGTTCCACTTGAGGGGAGAGGTAATGAGCATGGCCCAGTGCACCTGTGTTACACATAATCAGTGAGCAGGTGCAGAAGGGAGGGAGGGACATTCACTCACTTCATGAGGCCATCTTTCTCACCACTGCCACTGAATCATCCAGGGAAGGAAGGGACAAAATGCCCTTAGAAGGTAAATGGCCTGTACACTGAAAACTACAAACCACTGCTGAAAGAATTAAACAAGGAACAAATCATTGAAATGACATAGCATATTCATAGACTGGAGACTTATTATTGTTGACATTTCTACACTACCCAAAGGTAACTATTAATTCATTGTAATACCTATCAAAATCCCAATGTCATTTTTTAAGTAAAAGAAAAAAAAATCCTAAAATACATATGGAACAACTAAGGACTCCAAACAGAGAAAACTATCCTGAGAACAAAGAACATAGATGGAAGCTTCTCACTTCCTGACTTCAAAACACATTACAAAGCCACAGGAATCAAAACTGTATGGTACTGACATAGAAACAGATACATTGCCCTAAAGACCAGAATAAATAACCCCCAAGAAAACTCATAGATACATGGCCAAATGAAATTCACCAAGCTTCTAAGACAACAAATAGGGAAAGTATAGTTTTTTCAACAGTCAATAGGATGAATATATAACTTACAGAAAGATTACAAACATATAACAGAAAAGGAGCTAATGTCCAAAACATCTAAAGAAAACACTACAACTCAAATGCAAACTAAGTTAAAAAATTCAAAGTGGTAAATAACTGGGTTCAGAAATGTGCAAAGATTTAAATAAGACATTTCCCGAAAAAGACATAAAAATGGCTAACAAATATAGGAAAAGGTTCTCAACCTCACTAATCATCAGAGCAATGCAAATCAACACCTCATACCTGTAAGGCTGTGTATTATAAAGAAAAAAATTAACAGTTTAAGGCCAAGATTTGGGGAATTGGAAACTTTGTACACTGCTGGTGGGAATATAAAATGGTGCCACTATTATGAAAAAGAGTATGGGCGTTCCTTTTAAAATTATAAACAGAAATATCATATGATTCAGCAATCACAGTTCTGGGTATATATCCAAAGGAAATTAAATCAGTATCACAATGAGATGAACATAGGTTCATTGCAGCATTCTCCACAATAGCCTAGATATGCAACCAACTTCACAAAACAAGTAAGTGTCCTGTGCCTGAGCTAACCTTAGGTACTTCAAAACAACTCCGTAAGTCTCTTAGCCCCTTAGAGAGGATGAAAGCAATATTAGAGTTAAAAGTAACTTGAACCAATTCCCTTAGTCTGGAAGATTGAAACAAATGTTCTACAGCAGGGGAAGCCTCCTAAACAGACAGCACCTGCCAGGGTTTATCCCAGCCTTGGAACAACTGGGAAGTATAAGACCAAGGCAGGCCTGAGGAAAGGTCCGAGGGTAGGCAGGACTGGAGTGTGGGGAGCAGGGGCAGGGCTGTCCGGATGGAGCAGTGGGTTGTAAGAAGAGGAGTGACCCTGGGTCCTGCTGCACTGAGTCTCTGTCCTGGGCCTGGTCAATTCCAGGAGACCAGGTTAGCAGGGCTGTGAGAGCCAGTGTGTGAAGCGAACCCAGCAGCCCATTCACACAGTCCTCTAGAATTCCTGCCGGCCATGAAGGGTCTTTAGGGGCAGCTGGACGTGGAGCCCTCTCAAATGGAAGCATGTCAGCACATCAGCCTTGGGAGGTGCTGAGGCTGAAATGAGGAGACTGAGCACATGCAGTGATCCCAAAGCATGTGTTCTGTGATTCATCCATCTCTGGGAGTGCGATTCCATGAGGAATAAACAGTGAGGACAAAAGTAAGGTGAAGCTACAAGTCCTGAAAGTGTAGAGGGAGAGAGTTCAAGTCTCATCCACCACCTGACACTCACTATAAGAACTTTTTCTCCAGTGTCAAGTGATTATGAGAGTTTTGTTCCCACTAGGATATGGCCATCATACGTGAATGTAAAAAGGAAACCAAAATCCCTGGTGCAAAATACCCTCCAGGTACCAAACAAAAACGAAGCTTTCATCTTTGGCAGTGAAAAAGCAATGAAAGAGTAGTCTTGTGAGAAAGCAAATTTCTGAATGGCAAAGCAAGAAAAGATGACTATAAGCACATTACAGTCAAAGGACATGGATACAATAACTCTATTATATCATTAAAATTTGGAAAGAACAAATCAGTATTCTACACATATTTCCTTCTGCTTCCTGATTTCATATTCACCTTCCTTAGTTTCTAAAGAAGTGGGTAGAACCCAAGTGTTCTAGGAATTGTCTCGCTTTAGATCCTAACTGAGAGTTGTTCGCTATGTGAATCGTCATCAGCATCACTGCTATGTATGCTCTCCAAAATGCATTCTGTACAAACACAACCATGAGCATAAAGTTATTATACAAGTTGACCCACACATTTCTTCTACTCGACTTGCTGGGTCACACAGCATCTCCCTGTTCTTCCCTCCAGGTTCTCAGACCTCCCCTGTGCTCTGAGCAGACAGAGTCCTTCAATAAGATATTGATCACAGTTGAAAATTTCAAATGAGGGAGAGATGCTGAGAAAATCACATTTCGACCCCTCACTTCTATAGACCCATTTATAGCTTTCACCATCAACATTACCACCCTGAAATTCCTGATGTTACACACATACTTGGAACATGGCTAGTGTGACCAAGCAATTGTGTGTTTTTTGCATTTTTTAATAGAATGAGATAATTATTGTTTGAACTAAATTAATTATAAAGAGACACATTTGGTTAGTGGCTACCACACTGGAAAGCTCAGCTCTAAGAAATCCAAAGATGAGAAAGAGGCAAACAGCCACCCCTCTCCTGGTTGTCCTTTACTGCAGAAAATTTGATGGCCTGATCTGATCATTCATATGTAGGTATATCTTGGGCTCTTGGACACACACCAGGCATTGGGAGAGTCCTTGTGGACACTGAAATAGTACAGTCAACACTCAGATACAAGAGGAATTCCCAGCAAGGGGCCCACTTGTAGACAGAGGTGAAGGGCATGGCCCAGTACACCTATATTAGACATAATCAGAGAGTAGGTGCAGAGGGGAGACAGGGATTTCACTCTCTCCATGAGTCCATCTTTCTCAAACCTGACTCTAGAAGACCTGAGGAAGGCAGTGGAAAAGGCCCCATGGGAGGTGAAAAATTTGTATACTTAAAACTACAGGACATTGCGGAAAGAAATTAAAGAAGACACAAGTAATTGGAATGACATACCATGTTCATAGACTGGATTATTAAATACTGTTGGCATTTCTGTACTACATAAAGTGATGTACCCATATATCGCAACAACCCACAAAATTCCATTTCATTATTATAGAAGTAGACAGAATCCTACAATACATACGGAACCGCACCCAAGTAGATAAAACAATCTTGAGAGCAAAGAGCAATGATGGAGATTAACACTTCCTGAACTCAAAACACATAACAATTCCACAGTAGTCAAAACAGTCTGCTACTGGCATCAAGACAGTGAGATAGACCAATGAAATATAATAGAGAGACCCCAAATATATGCACGTATATATGGCCAACTGATCTTGGCCAAGGTTCTAAGATTACCAAGTGAAGAAAGGATAGTCTCTTCAACAATCAACGGAATGAAAAGGCAACCTATACGATGGGAGGAAATATGTGTAAACCTTGTATCTGAATAAGGGACCAATATCCAGAATATATAAGAAACTACTACAAGTCAGTTTCAGAAAAACAGCGGGCAAATTAGTGAGTTTAAAAATGGGTAAAAAACTTCACTAGACATTTCTCCATAAAGACATACAGGTGGTCAATCTACATATGAAAATTTGCTCAACATCGCTAAGCATCAGGGAAATGGAATTCAAGCCACAAGGAGATATCACTCACACCTCTTAGGATGTGTATTATAAAAAAACAATTAGGGCTTCCCTGGTGGCACAGTGGTTGAGAGTCCGCCTGCCGAAGCAGGGGACACGTGTTCGTGCCCCGGTCTGGGAGGACCCCACATGCCACTGAGCGGCTGGGCCCATGAGCCATGGCCACTGAGCCTGTGCGTTTGGAGCCTGTGCTCCGCAACGGGAGAGCCCACAACAATGAGAGGCCCGTGTAATGCAAAAAAAAAAAAAAAAAAAAAAAGAAAAGAAAGAAAATTAATGGATGCTGGCAAAGATGTGAAGAAGTGGATCTTCTGTACCCTGCTTTGTACAATGTAGTAATGTAAAATGGTGTAGCCATTATGGAAAACAGAATGGAGGTCCCCCAAAAATTATTAAGAGAACTAGCATAAAATACATCAGTCACTCATTTAGGTTTATATACAAAGGGGATAAAACAAGAGTGTCCAAGAGATATCTACAATCTCATGTCCATTGCAGCATTATACACAATACACAACATAGGAAAACTGCCTAGTGTCCATGGGAAGATGAATTAATAAAGAAAATGTGGTGTATACATGCAGTGGAATGTCATTCAGTCTTTGAAAAAGAAGGAAATCCTGCCATTTGCAGCAACACGAAAGAACTTGGGGACATTTGTAAGAGTGAAATAAGCCAGTCACAGAAGGTCAAAAACGGAAAGAAAACTCCGAGAATCAGAGAGTGGAAGGGTGGTTCCAAGAGCTGGCAGGAGGTTGACATGGGAAGTCTCTGTTCAAGGTTATAATGTGTTATTTGCAAAATGGAAAAGTTCTAGACACTTGCTGTACAACAAGGTGCATGTAGTCAACAGGACTGCCTGGACATTTCAAAACATTTGGGGAACATAAATCAAGGGAAAAACAACACAAAAAGTTCACATACACACACAGAGTCATACCACTCATTTCACATACAGACACACCCAGTCTCATGCACACAAACCTACACCACCTAACCGTAATACAGCTTCTTCCTGGGACTATAGTAATTGGTCACATTACTTGTAAATCACTTTCTATCACCAGGACCCCTACTCTCATTCCAAGCACAAATTTGGAATCAGTTTGCCCTCTACACTAAAACCAGCAAGAATGTCCCACTTTCTCATCTTCAAAGTTCTTCCTCCCCAAGTGACTGATTCCAGAATACATACCGTTTTCACGTTCTGGGAAGGCCACCTGCAATTACAGAAGAGAAAACACTATGAGGATAAGATCACAGTGATGCTCAGGTCTTTTGTTCATTTGCTGACAGTAGAAAACCTGATAAGAAACAGTGGTCCAGGGAACCCAGCCAGGGGTATCAGAGCAAACCTACTCAGGCTGAAAGGCAAGAACTTTGCTGGGAGGATGGAACTTCCAAGTCCATTTAGGTTGGAAATTACAGAATTCTTTTCCTAGAGGAAAAATCGATGCAGGAGAGAGACCTCCGTACTCTACAGGCTGTAATGGATGCTGTCAATTGTAATGTCCTGTGGAATCAGGCACCATGAGTTGGTAATAGACTCTCACTCCACATTCTCCCAACCAAGGGAATTGTATGTATCTGGAAGGAATACCCTCAAATATACATAACTTAATTCTATTGAAAGAGAAATAAAGCAATATTTCTATCTCAGACCAGAAAAAATCCAGCTTACCTTGATGATCCACGGAGGCTTTTCTTCTGTCCTATCACGGTGCATGTCATCCGCCACATCCTCAGGGAGAGCTGGAGGGACACAGAGTAACTGTCAGGACACTGGTGATGCGGCTCAGGAATTACTCAGGGGCTTTCTTCTCGATGAGGACATGGGGTGGTGTGTATGGATGTGGGAGGTTAGTAAGTGTGGGCTGAGCTGGTGTTGGGCCATCCTCTTTTGGGGGATGAAGGAAGGCAAAGGACAAGAGGAAGGAAATGAAAACAGAGCTTTGGCTTTCTAGCTAAGGGGAGCCTCATCAGAAGGGAAGGGTCGATCTAAAAAATGGTAAACACTAAAATGCATGCTCTGTTTCAGTGACACAGACCCATGACCCATCCTGCCTCTTTTGAGCTTCTGCTAAATTGCCACTGTCTCTTGATTTTTCCCAGATCACTCTTTCCCCAGCATCCACAATGCCAGCTACTGCATTTATCATGTCTTCTGTTGTATGATATTTTATACTTGATTAACAGCAACCTCCATTAAAAGACTGAATTCAATCCTAGACAAAATATGCTACATTTATTCACTAATCACTTGTCTTAAAGAAAATCAAATACACAAGATTTGACAATACTGAAATCCTACCATTTAGATACAGCCACTATCAATCGTATCATATTTTTCTCCCAGTCTTTGTTTTCTATACAATGTACGTATGCCCACTGAGTCAGGGGCTGTCCATACTCTAGGGAGCTGTTCCATAAGTGGGACACTTCATTATGAAGAGGGAGCGTGGACAGAGCACAGCCTGTCTCTAACCCAGCTGCGCAGGAGAAGTGTACAGGCTAACAGTCAGGTTCCACTTTGAGTCCTTGGGTGTGGGCTACAGGAATTGACCAATTCTAAGGCTTATGGTAATGTTATCCAATACAATAAAATAGCTCCCTGATTCTTATCTGCTTTTGGCCTTGTTTAAGCAATGACACCAGCACTGACAGATATGACCTGTACTGTATACATGGGGTCTCACACCTCTCAGAATCTGTGAGCTGACCAGGAGAATGCAGGTCCTGAGGTGAATTTCACATTAATGACTGTGCCAAAGTCAACTGATAAGCCCACCCATAGCTGCCCTGGATTCTGTGACCACTAAGGCCACCTGATGGGCAAGGTCTGGACCTTTGGAGATGCTAGGACTTCCAGCCAAGGATACGGATGCAGGGACTCCCTTGCTCCATGACTGAGGATCCCTTGGCTGAGTGGTAAGTGCAGGTCAGGGATCCAGTGCACCCACATTGGGACCCACCCCAGGGTTCTCAGTTTGGCTTTTCCACTTAAGAGGTTAAGAGCTTAGAACATTTATCTCTGCACCATCTCCTTCTGAGGAAAAGGTATATTAACCAAATCTGGGCAACAGCTGTGTTGAGGGAAGAACAATGTAGTATACAGACAGTGTGCAGTGGTGATGAGCTTTGTTGACAGGTGAATTGTGCTGTGTAAGAGGGAAATATCTCCTCAGAAAACACACACACGCTCATGCATGCAGGTTCACAATCACACCACATAGGCTCACACATGGACCCCACCCCAACCCTGATACACACAAACCCACATCATCTAAATGATTCAGTTACTTCCAGGACCATAGAACTTGGGCATGGCTCTTTACTGGGAAATCAGTCTCTAACTCTACACCCCCAGCCCTCATCCCTGTAGGGGCGCTGAATCAGGGTGTCTCCCCAAGCAAAGCCAGCAAGAGTGTCCCACCTTCTTCATCATCTAGATTGTTCCTCAGCACAGGGGTGAACTCTGAATACATACCATTTTTGTTTGCTGTCCAATCCACCTGTGATTAGAGAAGAGAAAACAGTGTAAGGATCTCAGCATCCTGTGCTCTGTGGACACAGGTATTTCATCTCTTTTTTTGTCCTCAGAAAACCAAATGGGAAACGGTTGTTGAGTCAATGGCCCCAAAAGAAACCAGAGAAGACAGCTGTGGGAAAGGCTGGAGCTTTGCCTGGAAGATCTCTCAGGTCCACTTTGAGGAGCAAATACAAAAGTCTATTTCAAGGAGGGAAATTTTCTGCTGAGGAAAGTGTGTCTGACTCTACAGTTTCTAACTGGTGTTGCCATTTTTTAAATGGCCTTTTGAATGAGTTATCTGTTGGGAAAGACCTTCAATCAGCATTCATCCAACCAAGCAAAATTGTATACATCAGCTGTCTTGAACATTGTAGATCTTCAGATCTGAAATCAATTGGAAAAGAAAGAAATGAAGCAAACTTTTAATCTCTGATAAATAAGGGGAGCTTACCCTGGAGGTAGCAGGAGCCACTTTGATTGTCCTCACATGGGGCAGTTTCTCCAACAGGTCCTCAGGGGGCTCTAGGAGGACACAGAGTAAGTGTCAGGACACTGGTGATGCTGCTCAGGAATTACTCAGAGAGCCTCGTTAATGTGGACACAGGGTGGGAGTGTATGGATGCAGGTGGTTACTGAGTGTGGACTGAGGTGCTGTTGGACAAACCTCCCTGGTGGGTGGAGGAAGGCAAAGGGGAGGAACATTTCAGAAATGAGGAAGAGAACCTTTAGCTTTCTAGCTGTAGGGAACCTAATCAATTTGAAAGTGTCAGTCTGAAAAAGCTTAAACACTAACATTGCACTATGTTTCAGTATAGAGTCCCACGGCCCCTCTGCCCATTTCAAAGTCCCTCCAAATCCCCCTTCTTCTTGAAATGTTACAAGACTCTTTCAGCTTCCTTCTAATCAAATATGTTGCTCCTTCATTCATCGTCCATTCTGTTGGATTTTTGACTTATTTTATTGTGATGAAATATACATATTTATGCTTTTCATAATTTTGAGGTATACAGTTCACTAGCATTTCTTACTTTCACAATGCTGTGTAGCCATCAACACAATCTACATCTTAAACTTTTTCATCATTTCAACGTAACCTCTGTACCCATTAAATCATAATCCACCTTACTCCTGCCTCCTGACCTTGGTAATTTCTACTTCCGGTGTCTGTGAGTTTGCCTACACTAGGTACCTCATACAAGTGGAATCATATAATATTGGTCTTTCTGCGCATGCCTTATTTCACTAACAATAATATATTTTTATATTATTTGGATCATTCATTTTGTAGCATAAGTCAATCTTTAATTCCTTTTTATGGTTGAAAATTATTCCATTCTGTATATATATCACAATTTATTTATCCATTCATCACCTCATTGACTTTGGATTGTTTCTATCTTTTGGCTACTAAGAATAATGCGACTATGAACATTAGTGTACACATTTCTGTATGGCACCATAATGGTGACAAATAATATTGTACATATTTCAAATATCATTGAATATAACAACACAAGGTGTGACTCTGAGGTGAACTATGGACTTTTCATTAGTAAAAATATACTTACATTGTTTCACTAAATGTAACAAATGTACTTCACCTATGCTATATATTATTAATAGCTGAAACTGGAGTGATAGGATACAGGAATTTTCTGTATTGCATGTACAACTTTTATGTCAATATAATCCTGTTCTAAATAATGTCTAATAATTTAAAGAAATCTCAAAACATGGTTTCAGGGAGGGATGTGTTGTTGCTGACGTTCAAAAATCAGCTAATGTCTAAACCATAACTAGAGACCATCTTCCCTCTTAAACATGAACCAAATGTTGAATTTTAAATGCATGTTTACTTCCATGAGAGACATCCGTCTCTCTCTCTCTCTCTCTCTCTCTCTCTCTCGCTCCCTATATATATATATATATATATGATATATGGAGGATGTTACCACGGCTCCCCTGGTTATTCCCCTCTGTATGGTCTACCTATTCAAGATGGCTGTTTGCTGATGGTTTACCAAAGGAAAAACCTCTGCCCCGTGAAGGTACTTAGCCCAAGGGGTAAGAGGGATGTGTCCCTCTGCTGGTTTCCCTGGTAACCGATAAGCCCATCTGCTGTCAATTCCCCCTTTAACTGGTAGCCTGCCTATTCCGCCCAGAGTGAAGAATGCTGCTACTGCTGCTGCTGTGTTCTGCCTGCCATTGGCTATCTACAGTGGGATGTCTCTCCAGGACCACTTTGCTTCTGACGTGAAAGATCTCCCATCTATTAAACCATGAATGTCTCTGTCCCTCACTCCGGGCTCTTTCCTTAGCCCTGAGGCTGAGCAAGTACAGGGCTGGCAGGCATGAGAGGTGCAGCCCAAAACTTTCTGCAGGGAAGTTTGCTGGCCAGATTTGATGATTCCTTTGTAGGTGTTTCCTAGGCTCATGTACACTTGCCAGACACTCATGAGACCTTGGGGATACTGAAACAGTAATGTCAACACCCAGATCCTAGAGGAATTCCCGACAGGTGTTCCACTTGAGGGGAGAGGTAATGAGCATGGCCCAGTGCACCTGTGCTAGACATAATCAGCGAGCAGGTGCAGAAGGGAGGAAGGGACATTCACTCACTTCATGAGGCCATCCTTCTCACCACTGCCACTGAAACATCCAGGGAAGGAAGGGACAAAATGCCCTTAGAAGGTAAATGGCCTGTACACTGAAAACTACAAACCACTGCTGAAAGAATTAAACAAGGAACAAATCATTGAAATGACATATCATATTCGTAGACTGGAGACTTATTATTGTTGACATTTCTACACTACCCAAAGGTAACTATTAATTCATTGTAATACCTATCAAAATCCCAATGTCATTTTTTTTTTGCGGTATGTGGGTCTCTCACTGCTGTGGCCTCCCCCGTCGCGAAGCACAGGCTCCGGATGCGCAGGCTCCAGAGGCGCAGGCTCAGCGGCCATGGCTCACGGGCCCAGCCGCTCCGCGGCATATGGGATCCTCCCAGACCAGGGAACGTGCCCGTATACCCTGCATCGGCAGGCGGACTCTCAACCACTTGCGCCACCAAGGAGGCCCCCCAATGTCATTTTTTAAGTAAAAGAAAAAAAATCCTAAAATACATATGGAACAACTAAGGACTCCAAACAGAGAAAACAATCCTGAGAACAAAGAACATAGATGGAGGCTTCTCACTTCCTGACTTCAAAACACATTACAAAGCCACAGGAATCAAAACTGTATGGTACTGACATAGAAACAGATACATTGCCCTAAAGTCCAGAATAAATAACCCCCAAGAAAACTCATAGATACATGGCCAAATGAAATTCACCAAGCTTCTAAGACAACAAATAGGGAAAGTATAGTTTTTTCAACAGTCAATAGGATGAAAATATAACTTACAGAAAGATTACAAACATATATCAGAAAAGGAGCTAATGTCCAAAACATCTAAGAAAAACACTACAACTCAAATGCAAACTAAGTTAAAAAATTCAAAACGGTAAATAACTGCGTTCAGAAATGTGCAAAGATTTAAATAAGACATTTCCCAAAAAAGACAAAAAAATGGCTAACAAATATAGGAAAAGGTTCTCAACCTCACTAATCATCAGGGCAATGCAAATCAACACCTCATACCTGTTAGGCTGTGTATTATAACTAAAAAAAATTAACAGTTTAAGGCCAAGATGTGGGGAATTGGAAAATTTGTACACTGCTGGTGGGAATGTAAAATGGTGCCGCTATTATGAAAAAGAGTATGGGGGTTCCTTTTAAAATTATAAACAGAAATATAATATGATTCAGCAATCACAGTTCTGGGTATATATCCAAAGGAAATTAAATCAGTATCACAATGAGATGAACATAGGTTCATTGCAGCATTCTCCACAATAGCCTAGATATGCAACCAACTTCACAGAACAAGTAAGTGTCCTGTGCCTGAGCTAACCTTAGGTACTTCAAAACAACTCCGTAAGTCTCTTAGCCCCTTAGAGAGGATGAAAGCAATATTAGAGTTAAAAGTAACTTGAACCAATTCCCTTAGTCTGGAATACTGAAAGAAAAGTTCTACAGCAGGGGAAGCCTCCTAAACACATAGCACCTGCCAGGGTTTACCCCAGCCTTGGAAGAACTGGGAAGGATAAGACCAAGGCAGGCCTGAGGAAAGGTCCGATGGTAGGCAGGACTGGAGTGTGGGGAGCAGGGGCAGGGCTGTCCGGATGGAGCAGTGGGTTGTAAGAAGAGGAGTGACCCTGGGTCCTGCTGCACTGAGTCTCTGTCCTGGGCCTGGTCAATTGCAGGAGACCAGGTTAGCAGGGCTGTGAGAGCCAGTGTGTGAAGCGAACCCAGCAGCCCCTTCACACAGCCCTCTAGAATTCCTGCCGGCCATGAAGGGTCTTTAGGGGCAGCTGGACGTGGAGCCCTCTCAAATGGAAGCATTTCAGCACATCAGCCTTGGGAGGTGCTGAGGCTGAAATGAGGAGACTGAGCACATGCAGTGATCTCAAAGCATGTGTTCTCTGACTCATCCATCTCTGGGAGTGCGCTTTCCATGAGGAATAAACAGTGAGGACAAAAGTAAGGTGAAGCTACAAGTCCTGAAAGTGTAGAGGGAGAGCGTTCAAGTCCCATCCACCACCTGACACTCACTATAAGAACTTGTTCTCCAGTGTCAAGTGATTATGAGAATTTTGTTCCCTCTAGGATATGGCCATCATACGTGAATGTAAAAAGGAAACCAAAATCCCTGGTTCAAAATACCCTCCAGGTACCAAACAGAAACGAAGCTTTCATCTTTGGCAGTGAAAAAGCAATGAAAGAGTAGTCTTGTGAGAAAGCAAATTTCTGAATGGCAAAGCAAGAAAAGATGACTATAAGCACAGTACAGTCAAAGGACATGGACACAATAACTCTATTATATCATTAAAATTTGGAAAGAACAAATCAGAATTCTACACATATTTCCTTCTGCTTCCTGATTTCATATTCACCTTCCTTAGTTACTAAAGAACCGGGTGGAACCCAAGTGTTCTAGTAATTGTCTCGCTTTAGATCCTACCTGAGAGTTGTTCGCTATGAGAATCGTCATCAGCATCGCTTTTATGTATGCTCTGCACGATGCATTCTGTACAAACACAACCATGAGCATAAAGTTATTATACAAGTTGACCCACCCATTTCTCCTGCTCGACTTGCTGGCTCTCACAGCATACCACTGGTCTTCCCTCCAGGTTCTCAGACCTCCCCTGTGCTCTGTGCAGACAGAGTCCTTCAATAAGATATTGATCACAGTTGAAAATTTCAAATGAGGGAGAGATGCTGAGAAAATCACCTTTCGACCCCTCACTTCTATAGACCCATTTATAGCTTTCACCATCAACCTTACCAACCTGAAATTCCTGATGTTACACACATACTTGAAACATGGCTAGTGTGACCAAGCAATTGTGTGTTTTTTGCATTTTTTAATAGAATGAGTTAATTATTGTTTGAACTAAATTAATTATAAATAGACACATCTGGGTAGTGGCTACCACACTGGAAAGCTCAGCTCTAAGAAATCCAAAGATGAGAAAGAGGCAAACAGCCACCCCTCTCCTGGTTGTCCTTTACTGCAGAAAATTTGATGGCCTGATCTGATCATTCATATGTAGGTATATCTTGGGCTCTTGGACACATGCCAGGCATTGCGAGAGTCCTTGTGGACACTGATTTAGTACAGTCAACACTCAGATCCAAGAGGAATTCCAAGCAAGTGGCCCACTTGTAGACAGAGGTGAAGGGCATGGCCCAGTACACCTGTATTAGACATAATCAGAGAGTTGGTGCAGAGGGGAGACAGGGATTTCACTCTCTCCATGAGTCCATCTTTCTCAAACCTGACTCTAGAAGACCTGAGGAAGGCAGTGGAAAAGGCCCCATAGGAGGTGAAAAATTTGTATACTGAAAACTACAGGACATTGCGGAAAGAAATTAAAGAAGAGACAAGTTATTGGAATGACATACCATGTTCATAGACTGGATTATTAAATACTGTTGGCATTTCTGTTCTACATAAAGTGATGTACACATATATCGCAAAAACCCACAAAATTCCATTTCATTATTATAGAAGTAGACAGAATCCTAAAATACATACGGAACCGCACCCAAGTAGATAAAACAATCTTGAGAGCAAAGAGCAATGATGGAGATTAACACTTCCTGAACTCAAAACACATAACAATGCCACAGTAGTCAAAACAGTCTGCTACTGGCATCAAGACAGTGAGATAGACCAATGAAATATAATAGAGAGGCCCCCAATAAATGCACGTATATATGGCCAACTGATTTTGGCCAAGGTTCTAAGATTACCAAGTGAAGAAAGTATAGTCTCTTCAACAATCAACAGAATGAAAAGGCAACCTATAGGATGGGAGGAAATATGTGTAAACCTTTTATCTGAATAAGGGACCAATATCCAGAATATATAAGAAACTACTAAGAGTCAATTTCAGAAAAACAGCGGGCAAATTAGTGAGTTTAAAAATGGGTAAAAACTTCACTAGACATTTCTCCATAAAGACATACAGGTGGTCAATCTACATATGAAAATTTGCTCAACATCGCTAAGCATCAGGGAAATGGAAATCAAGCCACAAGGAGATATCACTCACACCTCTTAGGATGTGTATTATAAAAAGACAATTATGGTTTCCCTGGTGGCACAGTGGTTGAGAGTCCGCCTGCCAAAGCGGGGGACACGTGTTCGTGCCCCGGTCTGGGAGGATCCCACATGCCACTGAGCAGTTGGGCCCATGAGCCATGGCCACTGAGTCTGTGCACATGGAGCCTGTGCTCCGCAACGGGAGAGCCCACAAGAATGAGAGGCCCGTGTACTGCAAAAAAAAAAAAAAAAAAAAAAAAGAAAGAAAATTAATGGATGCTGGCAAAGATGTGAAGAAGTGGAACTTCTGTACCCTGTTTTGTACCCTGTAGTAATGTACAATGGTGTAGCCATTATGGAAAACAGCATGGAGGTCCCCAAAAATTATTAAGAGAACTCTCATAAAATCCAGCAATCACTCATTTAGTTTTATATACAAAGGACATAAAACAAGAATGTCCAAGAGATACCTACAATCTCATGTCCATTGCAGCATTATACACAATACACAACATAGGAAAACTGCCTAGTGTCCATGGGAAGATGAATTAATAAAGAAAATGTGGTGTACACATACAGTGGAATGTCATTCAGTCTTTGAAAAAGAAGGAAATCCTGCCATTTGCAGAAACACCAAAGAACTTGGAGGACATTTGTAAGAGTGAAATAAACCAGTCACAGAAGGTCAAAAACTGAAAGAAAACTCCGAGAAGCAGAGAGTAGAAGGGTGGTTCCAAGAGCTGGCAGGAGGTTGACATGGGAAGTCTCTGTTCAATGATTAGAATGTGTTATTTCAAAATGGAAAAGTTCTAGACACATGCTGTACAACAAGGTGCATGTAGTCAACAGGACTGAATGGACATTTCAAAACTTGTTAAGAAGTTGGATTTCATCGTATGTGTACTTTTACAACAATAAAATATACATATGTAAAATAAATACAAAGTGGAAAAAGGGGAAAAAGAAGAAAAATAAGGAAAGGGAGTCAACAGAGGGAAAGAAGAACGGAGGAAAGGTCTCGAAGGTACACAGGTATCAGGAGATAATGGGAGAGAAGCTCCTCTCCCCAGGCTTTAAAGAAGACATCTCTCCAGAGTTCACTCCAGCAGGAGGGGGATGTCCTTTCTCTTCCCCATTCAACCAGAAGTGCCAATAGCATCCTAAGTGTGGCCCAGGCTTTGCTCAGGTGTACACTTTTCCTTGATCTCCAAACCAACCACCCCTGATTCCCCATGGCTCAAGTGCCCTTCCTGTATCTCCTTCCACTTCTCTAAAGCATTTCCCTCTTCAAGTCCAGCCCAAGGCTCCAATTCTGTCCTCACACGTGGGGTCCACGGAGCGGGTGTCTGAGTTCTTAAGATCCTCCTTGTGAGTAGTAGGCACTGAATCGCACACCAGGGTTCCCCTCAGCACCATCAGGAAACTACGACCTAGGGATTGAGGATTTCTAGAACAACTTTACTCATAGACAGTCTCTTGGGTAAACAAGTGACATTTTACAATCAAGTATTTTCAGTTTTTTCTTTGGTGGGGAAAATATTGACACATATAAGGCAATCATATTCTATTAAAGTATGTATTTCTCAAAGGACTCACTATCGAAAAAAAATTTTTAAGTATAACTTTCCATGTTTTAATTGACTTTACTCCCAGACTTGTTTGCTTGCAAAAGCCTTCAGAAAATAACAAGAACCTACTTCATCTGGCAGTTTGCACAGCAACATGAGTGGAGATGCTCTTGTCACACTGCTTGGTTTCTCTGTCCCACCTTGCAAAGCACAAAGTCCTCTCCGCCCTCCTGGGAAGGGAGTCAGTGCCCACCCTGAGCTCAATCCCTGGGGTAGATCTCTTGGTTCTGTCTTCACTGTATGCAGGGTTCCTTGCCCAGCACACAGAAACACGGCTGCCACAAGTGATGGAAGACAGACTTTCCACAGGAGAAGGACATTTCGTTTCCTTGGCACAGAATCCGATAGTGAATATTAGCCTCAAAGGAGAAAGGTGGAGTGAATTTCCTCCATCTACTCCTGAAGGCTCTTCTTTCTCAGACTCCTCCAGAACTGGGTGTGGCATGTGGGTACAAGCATGGGCTCCCTGCAAAAACACGGAGACCTGCCTAGCACTAGGTGCTTCAGGTAAGGGGGGAGGACTCATCCCGAGACTCTTATAGGAAACAGTTAGAATGAGGGAAGTGGCAGAGAGATGTATCAGAACCATTCAGAATGCTATGAGACCTACTAAGGGATGAGATTTCTTATTAAATGAAGTTTTAATTGACACAGTAGTAGGCATGCTGAAACCCAGTTTTGTTCACTAAGAATCCAGCCATGGAGCAACTAAGCCCGTGCACCACAACTACTAAGCCTGTGCTCTAGAGCCCACAAGTCAAGGCCAAGATGTGGGGTATTGGAAAATTTGTACACTGCCTGTGGGAATGTAAAATGGTGCAGCTATTATGAAAAAGAGTATGGGGATTCCTTATAAAATTATAAACAGAAATATCATATGATTCAGCAATCACAGTTCTGGGTATATATCCAAAGGAAATTAAATCAGTATCACAATGAGTTGAACTTAGTTTCATTGCAGCATTCTCCACAATAGCCTAGATATGCAACCAACTTCACAAAACAAGTAAGTGTTCTGTGCCTGAGCTAACCTTAGGTACTTCAAAACAACTCTGTAAGTCTCTTAGCCCCTTAGAGAGGATGAAAGCAATATTACAGTTAAAAGTAACTTGTCCCAATTCCCTTAGTCTGGAATACTGAAACAAAAGTTCTACAGCAGGGGAAGCCTCATAAACACACAGCACCTGCCAGGGTTTACCCCAGCCTTGGAAGAACTGGGAAGAATAAGACCAAGGCAGGCCTGAGGAAAGGTCAGAGGGTGGGCAGGATGGGAGTGTGAGGAGCAGGGGCAGGGCTGTCCAGATGGAGCAGTGGGTTGTAAGAAGAGCAGTGTCCCTGGGTCCTGCAGCCCTGAGTCTTTGTCCTGGGCCTGGTCAATCCCAGGAGACCAGGTTAGCAGGGCTGTGAGAGCCAGTGTGTGAAGCAAGCCCAGCAGCCCCTTCACACAGTCCTCTAGAATTCCTGCCGGCCATGAGGGGTCTGTAGGGGCAGCTGGACGTGGAGCCCTCTCAAATGGAAGCATGTCAGCACATCAGCCTTGGGAGGTGCTGAGGCTGAGATGAGGAGACTGAGCACATGCAGTGATCCCAAAGCATGTGTTCTCTGACTCATCCACATCTGGGAGCGCCCTTTCCTTGAGGAATAAACAGTGAGGACAAACCTAAGGTGAAGCGACAAGTCCTGAAAGTGTAGAGGGAGAGAGTTCAAGTCTCATCCACCACCTGACACTCACTATAAGAACTTGTTCTCCAGTGTCAAGTGATTATGAGAGTTTTGTTCCCACTAGGATATGGCCATCATACGTGAATGTAAAAAGGAAACCAAAATCCTGGTGCAAAATACCCTCCCGGTATCAAACAGAAATGACCCTTTCATCTTTGGCAGTGAAAAAGCAATGAAAGAGTAGTCTTGTGAGAAATAAAATTTCTGAATGGCAAAGCAAGAAAAGATGACTATAAGCACAGGACAGTCAAAGGACATGGACACCATAACTCTATCATATCAATAAAATTTGGAAAGAACAAATCAGAATTCTACACATATTTCCTTCTTCTTCCTGATTTCATATTCACCTTCCTTAGTTTCTAAAGAACCGGGTGGGTCCCAAGTGTTCTAGGAATTGTCTCGCTTTAGATCCTACCTGAGAGTTGTTCACTACGTGAATCGTTATCAGCATCGCTGTTATGTATGCTCTCCACGATGCATTCTGTACAAACACAACCATGAGCATAAAGTTATTATACAAGTTGACCCACCCATTTCTCCTACTCGACTTGCTGGCTCACACAGCATCCCCCTGGTCTTCCCTCCAGGTTCTCAGACCACCCTGTGCTCTGTGCAGACAGAGTCCTTCAATAAGATATTGATCACCGTTGAAAATTGCAAATGAGGGAGAAATGCTGAGAAAATCACCTTTCGACCCCTCACTTCTATAGACCCATTTATAGCTTTCACCGTCAACCTTACCAACCTGAAATTCCAGATGTTACAGACACTCTTGAAACATGGCTAGTGTGACCAAGCAATTGTGTGTTTTTTGCATTTTTTAATAGAATGAGTTAATTATTGTTTGAACTAAATTAATCATAAATAGACACATTTGGTTAGTGGCTACCACACTGGAAAGCTCAGCTCTAAGAAATCCAAAGATGAGAAAGAGGCAACCAGCCACCCCTCCCCTGTTTGTTCTTTACTGCAGAAAATTTGATGGCCTCATCTGATCATTCGTATGTAGGTATATCTTGGGCTCTTGGACACATGCCAGGCATTGCGAGAGTCCTTGTGGACACTGAAATAGTACAGTCAACACTCAGATCCAAGAGGAATTCCCAGCAAGGGGCCCACTTGTGGACAGAGGTGAAGGGCATGGCCCAGTACACCTGTATTAGACATAATCAGAGAGTAGGTGCAGAGGGAAGGGAGGGATTTCACTCTCTGCATGAGTCCATCATTCTCACCCCTGACTCTAGAAGACCTGAGGAAGGCAGTGGAAAAGGCCCTGTAGGAGGTGAAAAATTTGTATACTGAAAACTACAGGACATTGCGGAAAGAAATTAAAGAAGAGACAAGTAATTGGAATGACATACCACGTTCATAGACTGGATTATTAAATACTGTTGGCATTTCTATACTACATAAAGTGATGTACACATATATCGCCACAACCCACAAAATTCCATGTCATTATTATAGAAGCGGACAGAATCCTAAAATACAAATGGAACCCCCCCAAGTAGATAAAACAATCTTGAGAGCAAAGAGCAATGATGGAGATTAACACTTCCTGAACTCAAAACACATAACAATGCCACAGTAGTCAAAACAGTCTGCTACTGGCATCAAGACAGTGAGATAGAACAATGAAATATAATAGAGAGACGCCAAATAAACGCACGTATATATGGCCAACTGATCTAGGCCAAGGTTCTAAGATTACCAAGTGAAGAAAGGATGGTCTCTTCAACAATCAACAGAATGAAAAGGCAACCTATAGGATGGGAGGAAATATGTGTAAAACTTGCATCTGAATAAGGGACCAATATCCAGAATATAAAAGAAACTACTACAAGGCAATTTCAGAAAAACAGCGGGCAAATAACTGAGTTTAAAAATGGGTAAAAAGCTTCACTAGACATTTCTCCATAAAGACATACAAGTGGTCAATCTACATATGAAAATTTGCTCAACATCGCTAAGCATCAGGAAAATTGAAATCAAGCCACAAGGAGATATCACTCACACCTGTTAGGATGTGTATTATAAAAAGACAATTAGGGCTTCCCTGGTGGCACAGTGGTAGAGAGTCCGCCTGCCAATGCAGGGGACACATGTTCGTGCCCCGGTTTGAGAGGATCCCACATGCCACTGAGTGGTTTGGCCCATGAACAATGGCCGCTGAGCCTGTGCGTTTGGAGCCTGTGCTCCGCAACGGGAGACCTCACAACAATGAGAGGCACGTGTACTGCAAAAAAAAAAAAAAAAAAAAAAAAAAAAAAAAAAAAAAAAAAAGAAAGAAAGAAAGAAAGAAAAACAAGAAAAGAAAGAAAATTAATGCATTCTGGCAAAGATGTGAAGAAGTCGAACTTCTGTACCCTGTTTTGTACCCTGTAGTAATGTACAATGGTGTAGCCATTATGGAAAACAACATGGAGGTCCCCAAAAATTATTAAGAGAACTCTCATAAAATCCAGCAATCACTCATTTAGTTTTATATACAAAGGAGATAAAACAAGAATGTCCAAGAGATATCTACAATCTCATGTCCATTGCAGCATTATACACAATACACAACATAGGAAAACTGCCTAGTGTCCATGGGAAGATGAATTAATAAAGAAAATGTGGTGTACACATACAGTGGAATGTCATTCAGTCTTTGAAAAAGAAGGAAATCCTGCCATTTGCAGAAACACCAAAGAACTTGGAGGACATTTGTAAGAGTGAAATAAACCAGTCACAGAAGGTCAAAAACTGAAAGAAAACTCCGAGAAGCAGAGAGTAGAAGGGTGGTTCCAAGAGCTGGCAGGAGGTTGACATGGGAAGTCTCTGTTCAATGATTAGAATGTGTTATTTCAAAATGGAAAAGTTCTAGACACATGCTGTACAACAAGGTGCATGTAGTCAACAGGACTGAATGGACATTTCAAAACTTGTTAAGAAGTTGGATTTCATCGTATGTGTACTTTTACAACAATAAAATATACATATGTAAAATAAATACAAAGTGGAAAAAGGGGAAAAAGAAGAAAAATAAGGAAAGGGAGTCAACAGAGGGAAAGAAGAACGGAGGAAAGGTCTCGAAGGTACACAGGTATCAGGAGATAATGGGAGAGAAGCTCCTCTCCCCAGGCTTTAAAGAAGACATCTCTCCAGAGTTCACTCCAGCAGGAGGGGGATGTCCTTTCTCTTCCCCATTCAACCAGAAGTGCCAATAGCATCCTAAGTGTGGCCCAGGCTTTGCTCAGGTGTACACTTTTCCTTGATCTCTAAACCAACCACCCCTGACTCCACATGGCTCAGGTGCCCTTCCTGTATCTCCTTCCACTTCTCAAAAGCATTTCCCTCTTCAAGTCCAGCCCAAGGCTCCAATTCTGTCCTCACACGTGGGGTCCACGGAGCGGGTCTCTGAGTTCTTAAGACCCTCCTTGTGAGTAGTAGGCAATGAATCGCACACCAGGGTTCCCCTCAGCACCATCAGGAAACTACGACCTAGGGATTGAGGATTTCTAGAACAACTTTACTCATAGACAGTCTCTTGGGTAAACAAGTGCCATTTTACAATCAAGTATTTTCAGTTTTTTCTTTGGTGGGGAAAATATTGACACATATAAGGCAATCATATTCTATTAAAGTATGTATTTCTCAAAGGACTCACTATCGAAAAAAAAAATTTTAATTATAACTTTCCATGTTTTAATTGACTTTACTCCAAACTTGTTTGCTTGCAAAAGCCTTCAGAAAATACCAAGAACCTACTTCATCTGGCAGTTTGCACAGCAACATGAGTGGAGATGCTCTTGTCACACTGCTTGGTTTCTCTGTCCCACCTTGCAAAGCACAACCTCCTCTCCGCCCTCCTGGGAAGGGAGTCAGTGCCCACCCTGAGCTCAATCCCTGGGGTAGATCTCTTGGTTCTCTCTTCACTGTATGCAGTGTTCCTTGCCCAGCACACAGAAACACGGCTGCCACAAGTGAGGGAAGACAGACTTTCCACAGGAGAAGGACATTTCATTTCCTTAGCACAGAATCCGATAGTGAATATTAGCCTCAAAGGAGAAAGGTGGAGTGAATTTCCTCCATCTACTCCTGAAGGCTCTTCTTTCTCAGACTCCTCCAGAACTGGGTGTGGCATGTGCGTACAAGCATGGGCTCCCTGCAAAAGGAAGGAGGCCTGCCTAGCACTAGGTGCTTCAGGTAAGGGGGGAGGACTCATCCCGAGACTCTTATAGGAAACAGTTAGAATGAGGGAAGTGGCAGAGAGATGTATCAGAACCATTCAGAATGCTATGAGACCTACTAAGGGATGAGATTTCTTATTAAATGAAGTTTTAATTGACCCAGTAGTAGGGATGCTGAAACCCAGTTTTGTTCACTAAGAATCCAGCCATGGAGCAACTAAGCCCGTGCACCACAACTACTAAGCCTGTGCTCTAGAGCCCACAAGTCAAGGCCAAGATGTGGGGTATTGGAAAATTTGTACACTGCCTGTGGGAATGTAAAATGGTGCAGCTATTATGAAAAAGAGTATGGGGATTCCTTATAAAATTATAAACAGAAATATCATATGATTCAGCAATCACAGTTCTGGTTATATATCCAAAGGAAATTAAATCAGTATCACAATGAGTGGAACTTAGTTTCATTGCAGCATTCTCCACAATAGCCTAGATATGCAACCAACTTCACAAAACAACTAAGTGTTCTGTGCCTGAGCTAACCTTAGGTACTTCAAAACAACTCTGTAAGTCTCTTAGCCCCTTAGAGAGGATGAAAGCAATATTACAGTTAAAAGTAACTTGTCCCAATTCCCTTAGTCTGGAATACTGAAACAAAAGTTCTACAGCAGGGGAAGCCTCCTAAACACACAGCACCTGCCAGGGTTTACCCCAGCCTTGGAAGAACTGGGAAGGATAAGACCAAGGCAGGCCTGAGGAAATGTCAGCGGGTGGGCAGGACGGGAGTGTGAGGAGCAGGGACAGGGCTGTCCGGATGGAGCAGTGGGTTGTAAGAAGAGCAGTGACCCTGGGTTCTGCTGCCCTGAGTCTTTGTCCTGGGCCTGGTCAATTCCAGGAGACCAGGTTAGCACGGCTGAAGAGCCAGTGTGTGAAGCGAGCCCAGCAGCCCCTTCACACAGTCCTCTAGAATTCCTGCCGGCCATGAAGGGTCTTTAGGGGCAGCTGGACGTGGAGCCCTCTCAAATGGAAGCATGTCAGCACATCAGCCTTGGGATGTGCTGAGGCTGAAAAGAGGAGACTAAGCACATGCAGTGATCCCAAAGCATGTGTTCTCTGACTCATCCCCTTCTGGGAGCACCCTTTCCATGAGGAATAAACAGTGAGAACAAACCTAAGGTGTAGCGACAAGTCCGGAAAGTGTAGAGGGAGAGAGTTCACGTCTCATCCACCACCTGACACTCACTAAAAGAATTTGTTCTCCAGTGTCAAATGATTATGAGAGTTTTGTTCCCACTAGGATATGGCCATCATACATGAAGTTAAAAAGGCAACCAAAATCCCTGGTGCAAAATACCCTCCAGATTCCAAACAGAAATGAAGCTTTCATCATTGGCAATGAAAAAGCAATGAAAGAGCAGTCTTGTGAGAAAGAAAATTTCTGAATGGCAAAGCAAGAGAAGATGACTATAAGCACAGTACAGTCAAAGGACATGGACACCATAACTCTATTATGTCATTAAATTTGGAAAGAACAAATCAGAATTCTACACATATTTCCTTCTGCTTCCTGATTTCATATTCACCTTCCTTAGTTTCTAAAGAAGTGGGTGGAACCCAAGTGTTCTAGGAATTGTCTCGCTTTAGATCCTAACTGAGAGTTGTTCCCTATGTGAATCGTCATCAGCATCGCTGTTATGTATGCTCCCCACGATGCAATCTGTACAAACACAACCATGAGCATAAAGTTATTATACAAGATAACCCACCCATTTCTCCTACTCCACTTGCTGGCTCACACAGCATCACCCTAGTCTTCCCTCCAGGTTCTCAGACCTCTCCTGTGCTCTGTGCAGAGAGAGTCCTTCAATAAGATATTGATCACAGTTGAAAATTTCAAATGAGGGAGAGATGCTGAGAAAATCACCTTTCGACCCCTCATTTCTATAGACCCATTTACAGCTTTCACCGTCAACCTTACCAAACTGAAATTCCAGATGTTACAGACACATTTGAAACATGACTATTGTGACCAAGCAATTGTGTGTTTTTTCCATTTTTTAATAGAATGAGTTAATTATTGTTTGAACTAACTTAATTTTAAATAGACACATTTGGTTAGTCGCTACCAAACTGGAAATCTCAGCTCAAAGAAATCCAAAGATGAGAAAGAGGCAATCAGCCACCACTCCCCTGGTTGTTCTTTACTGCAGAAAACTTGATGGCCTGATCTGATCATTCGTATGTGGGTATATTTTGGGCACTTGGACCCACGCCAGGCATAGGGAGAGTCCTTGTGGACACCGAAATAGTACAGTCAACACTCAAATCCAAGAGGATTTCCCAGCAAGGAGCCCGCTTGTAGACAGAGGTGAAGGGCATGGCCCTGTAAACCTGTATTAGACATAATCAGACAGTAGGTGCAGAGGGGAGGGAGGGATTTCACTCTCTGCATGAGTCCATCCTTCTCACCCCTGACTCTAGAAGCCCTGAGGAAGGCAGTGGAAAAGGCCCCATAGGAGGTGAAAAATTTGTATACTGAAAACTACAGGACATTGCGCAAAGAAATTAAAGAACAGACAAGTAATTGGAATGACATACCATGTTCATAGACTGGATTATTAAATACTGTTGGCATTTCTGTACTACATAAAGTGATGTACACATATATCGCAACAACCCACAAAATTCCATGTCATTATTATAGAAGTGGACAGAATCCTAAAATACATATGGAACACCCCAAGTAGATAAAACAATCTTGAGAGCAAAGAGCAATGATGGAGATTAACACTTCCTGAACTCAAAACACAAAACAATTCCACAGTAGTCAAAAGAGTCTGATACTGGCATCAAGACAGTGAGATAGACCAATGAAATATAATAGAGAGATGCCAAATAAACACACATATATATGGCCAACTGTTCTTGGCCAAGGTTCTAAGATTACCAAGTGAAGAAAGGATAGTCTCTTCAACAATCAACAGAATGAAAAGGCAACCTATAGGATGGGAGGAAATATGTGTAAACCTTGTATCTGAATAAGGGAACAATATCCAGAATATAAAAGAAACTATTACAAGGCAATTTCAGAAAAACAGCAGGCAAATAACTGAGTTTAAAAATGGGTAAAAAGCTTCACTAGACATTTATCCGTAAAGACATACAAGTGGTCAATCCTCATATGAAAATTTGCTCAACATCGCTAAGCATCAGGGGAATGGAGATCAAGCCACAAGGAGATATCACTCACACCTCTTAGAATGTGTATTATAAAAAGACAATTAGGCCTTCCCTGGTGGCACAGTGGTTGAGAGTCCGCCTGCCGATGCAGGGGACACATGTTTGTGCCCCGGTTTGAGAGGATCCCACATGCCACTGAGGAGCTTGGCCCATGAACCATGGCCACTGAGCCTGTGCGTTTGGAGCCTGTGCTCTGCAACGGGAGACCTCACAACAATGAGAGGCCCGTGTACTGCAAAAAAAAAAAAAAAGAAGAAGAAGAAGAAGAAAAGAAAGAAAATTACTGGATCCTGGAAAAGATGTGAAGAAGTGGAACTTCTCTACCCTGTTTTGTACCCTTTAGTAATGTAAAATGGTGGAGACATTATGGAAAACAGAAAGGAGGTCCCCCAAAAATTATTAAGAGAACTCTCATAAAATCCACCAGTCACTCATTTAGCTTTGTATACAAAGGAGATAAAACAAGAATGTCCAAGAGATATCTACAATCTCAGGTCCATTGCAGCATTATACACAATACACAACATAGGAAAACTGCCTAGAGTCCATGGGAAGATGAATTAAATAAAGAAAATGTGGTGTAAACATAGAGTGGAATGTCATTCAGTCTTTGAAAAAGAAGCAAATCCTGCCATTTGCAGCAACAAGAAAGAACTTGGAGGACATTTGTAAGAGTGAAATAAGCCAGTCACAGAAGGTCAAAAACTGAAAGAAAACTCCGAGAAGCAGAGAGAAGGGTTGTTCAGAGAGCTGGCAGGAGGATGATATGGGAAGTCTCTGTTCAATGGTTTGAATGTGTTATTTCAAAATGGAAAAGTTCTAAACACATGCTGTACAACAAGGTGCATGTAGTCAACAGGACTGACTGGACATTTCAAAACTTTTTAAGAAGTTGGATTTCATCGTATGTGTACTTTTACAACAATAAAATATACATATGTAAAATAAATACAAAGTGGAAAAAGGGGAAAAAGAAGAAAAATAAGGAAAGGGAGTCAACAGAGGGAAAGAAGAAGGAGGAAGGGTCTCGAAGGTACACAGGTATCAGGAGATAATTGGAGAGAAGCTCCTCTCCCCAGGCTTTAAAGAAGACATCTCTCCAGAGTTCACTCCAGCAGGAGGGGGATGTCCTTTCTCTTCCCCATTCAACCAGAAGTGCCAATAGCATCCTGAGTGTGGCCCAGGCTGTGCTCAGGTGTACACTTTTCCTTGATCTCTAAACCAACCACCCCTGACTCCCCATGGCTCAGGTGCCCTTCCTGTATCTCCTTCCACTTCTCTAAAGCATTTCCCTCTTCAAGTCCAGCCCGAGTCTCCATTTCTGTCCTCACACGTGGGGTCCACGGAGCGGGTCTCTGCGTTCTTAAGAGCCTCCTTGTGAGTAGCAGGCACTGAATCGCACACCAGGGCTCCCCTCAGCACCATCAGGAAACTACGACCTATGGATTGAGGATTTCTAGAACAACCTTACTCATAGACAGTCTCTTGGGTAAACAAGTGACATTTTACAATCAAGTATTTTCAGTTTTTTCTTTGGTGGGGAAAATATTGACACATATAAGGCAATCATATTCTATTAAAGTATATATTTCTCAAAGGACTCACTATCGAAAAAAATTGTTAAGTATACATTTCCATGTTTTAATTGACTTTACTTCCAGACTTGTTTGCTTGCAAAAGCCTTCAGAAAATACCAAGAACCTACTTCATCTGGCAGTTTGCACAGCAACATGAGTGGAGATGATCTTCTCACACTGCTTGGATTCTCTGTCCCACCTTGCAAAGCACAACCTCCTGTCCGCCCTCCTGGGAAGGGAGTCAGTGCCCACCTTGAGCTCAATCCCTGGGGTAGATCTCTTGGTTCTGTCTTCACTGTATGCAGTGTTTCTTGCCCAGCACACAGAAACAGGGCCGGCACAAGTGATGGAAGACAGACTTTCCACAGGAGAAGGACATTTCGTTTCCTTAGCACAGAATCCGATAGTGAATATTAGCCTCAAAGGAGAAAGGTGGAGTGAATTTCCTCCATCTACTCCTCGAGGCTCCTTCTCTCTCTGACTCCTCCAGAACTGGGTGTGGCATGTGGGTACAAGCATGGGCTCCCTGCAAAAGGAAGGAGGCCTGCCTAGCACTAGGTGCTTCAGGTAAAGGGGGAGGACTCATCCCGAGACTCTAATAGGAAACAGTAAGAATGAGGGAAGTGTCAGAGAGATGTATCAGAACCATTCAGAATGCTATGAGACCTACTAAGGGATGAGATTTCTTATTAAATGAAGTTTTAATTGACCCAGTAGTAGGGATGCTGAAACCCAGTTTTGTTCACTAAGAATCCAGCCATGGAGCAACTAAGCCCATGCACCACAACTACTAAGCATGTGCTCTAGAGCCCACAAGTCAAGGCCAAGATGTGGGGTATTGGAAAATTTGTACACTGCCTGTGGGAATGTACAATGGTGCAGCTATTATGAAAAAGAGTATGGGGATTCCTTATAAAATTATAAACAGAAATATCATATGATTCAGCAATCACAGTTCTGGGTATATATCCAAAGGAAATTAAATCAGTATCACAATGAGTTGAAATTAGGTTCACTGTAGCATTCTCAACAATAGCCTAGATATGCAACCAACTTCACAAAACATGTAAGTGTCATGTCCCTGAGCTAACCTTAGGTACTTCAAAACAACTCCATAAGTCTCTTAGCCCCTTAGAGAGGATGAAAGCAATATTACAGTTAAAAGTAACTTGTCCCAATTCCCTTAGTCTGGAATACTGAAACAAAAGTTCTACAGTAGGGGAAGCCTCGTAAACACACAGCACCTGCCAGGGTTTACCCCAGCCTTGGAAGAACTGGGAATGATAAGACCAAGGCAGGCCTGAGGAAAAGTCAGAGTGTAGGCAGGACGGGAGTGTGGGGAGCAGGGGAAGGGCTGTCCGGATGGAGCAGTGGGTTGTAAGAAGAGCAGTGACCCTGGGTCCTGCTGCCCTGAGTCTTTGTCCTGGGCCTGGTGAATTCCAGGAGACCAGGTTAGCAGGGCTGAGCCAGTGTGTGAAGTGAGACCAGCAGCCCCTTCACACAGTCCTCTAGAATTCCTGCCGGCCATGAAGGGTCTTTAGGGGCAGCTGGACGTGGAGCCCTCTCAAATGGAAGCATGTCAGCACATCAGCCTTGGGATGTGCTGAGGCTGAAAAGAGGAGACTAAGCACATGCAGTGATCCCAAAGCATGTGTTCTCTGACGCATCCACCTCTGGGAGCGCCCTTTCCATGAGGAATAAACAGTGAGGACAAACCTAAGGTGAAGCTACAAGTCCTGAAAGTGTAGAGGGAGAGAGTTCAAGTCTCATCCACCACCTGACACTCACTATAAGAACTTGTTCTCCAGTGTCAAGTGATTATGAGAGTTTTGTTCCCACTAGGATATGGCCATCATATGTGCATGTAAAAACGAAACCAAAATCCTGGTGCAAAATACCCTCCCGGTATCAAACAGAAATGAACCTTTCATCTTTGGCAGTGAAAAAGCAATGAAAGAGTAGTCTTGTGAGAAATAAGATTTCTGAATGGCAAAGCAAGAAAAGATGACTATAAGCACAGTACAGTCAAAGGACATGGACACAATAACTCTATTATATCATTAATTTGGAAAGAACAAATCAGAATTCTACACATATTTCCTTCTGCTTCCTGATTTCATATTCACCTTCCTTAGTTTCTAAAGAACCGGGTGGAACACAAGTGTTCTAGGAATTGTCTCGCTTAGATCCTACCTGAGAGTTGTTCGCTATGTGAATCGTCATCAGCATCGCTGCTATTTATGCTCTCCACGATCCATTCTGTACAAACACAACCATGAGCATAAAGTTATTATACAAGTTGACCCACCCATTTCTCCTACTTGACTTGCTGGCTCACACAGCATCGCCCTGGTCTTCCCTCCAGGTTCTCAGACCTCCCCTGTGCTCTGTGCAGACAGAGTCCTTCAATAAGATATTGATCACCGTTGAAAATTGCAAATGATGGAGAGATGCTGAGAAAATCACCTTTCGACCCCTCACTTCTATAGACCCATTTATAGCTTTCACCGTCAACCTTACCAACCTGAAATTCCAGATGTTACAGACACACTTGAAACATGGCTAGTGTGACCAAGCAATTGTGTGTTTTTTGCATTTTTTAATAGAATGAGTTAATTATTGTTTGAACTAACTTAATTATAAATAGACACATTTGGTTAGTGGCTACCACACGGGAAAGCTCAGCTCTAAGAAATCCAAACATGAGAAAGAGGCAACCAGCCACCCCTCCCATGGTTGTTCTTTAGTGCAGATAATTTGATGGCCAGATCTGATCATTCGTATGTAGGTATATCTTGGGCGCTTGGACCCAGGCCAGGCATTGCGAGATTCCTTGTGGACACTGAAATAGTACATTCAACACTCAGATCCAAGAGGAATTCCCAGCAAGGGGCCCACTTGTAGTCAGAGGTGAAGGGCATGGCCCGGTACACCTGTATTAGACATAATCAGAGTGTAGGTGCAGAGGGGAGGGAGGGATTTCACTCTCTCCATGAGCCCATCCTTCTCACACCTGACTCTAGAAGACCTGAGGAAGGCTGTAGAAAAGGCCACATAGGAGGTAAAAAATTTGTATACTGAAAACTACAGGACATTGCGGAAAGAATTTAAAGAAGAGACAAGTAATTGGAATGACATACCATGTTCATAGACTGGATTATTAAATACTGTTGGCATTTCTATACTACATAAAGGGATGTACACATATATCGCAAAACCCCACAAAATTCCATGTCATTATTATAGAAGTGGACAGAATCTTAAAACACATGTGGAACCACCTCAAATAGATAAAACAATCTTGAGAGCAAAGAGCAATGATGGAGATTATCACTTCCTGAACTCAAAACACATAACAATGCCACAGTTCTCAAAACAGTCTGCTACTGGCATCAAGACAGTGAGATAGACCAATGAAATATAATAGAGAGACCCCAAATAAACGCACATATATATTGCCAACTGATCTTGGCCAAGGTTCTAAGATTACCAAGTGAAGAAAGGATGGTCTCTTCAACAATCAACAGAATGAAAAGGCAACCTATAGGATGGGAGGAAATATGTGTAAACCTTGAATCTGAATAAGGGACCAATATCCAGAATATAAAAGAAACTACTACAAGGCAATTTCAGAAAAACAGCGGGCAAATAACTGAGTTTAAAAATGGGTAAAAAGCTTCACTAGACATTTCTCCATAAAGACATATAAGTGGTCAATCTACATATGAAAATTTGCTCAACATCGCTAAGCATCAGGAAAATGGAAATCAAGCCACAAGGAGATATCACTCACACCTCTTAGAATGTGTATTATAAAAAGACAATTAGGCCTTCCCTGGTGGCACAGTGGTTGAGAGTCCGCCTGCCAATGCAGGGGACACATGTTCGTGCCCCGGTTTGAGAGGATCCCACATGCCGCTGAGTGGCTTGGCCCATGAACCATGGCCGCTGGGCCTGTGCGTTTGGAGCCTGTGCTCCGCAACGGGAGACCTCACAACAATGAGAGGCCCGTGTACTGCAAAAAAAAAAAAAAAAAAAAAAAAAGAATAAGAAGAAAAGAAAGAATATTACTGGATGCTGGAAAAGATGTGAAGTGGAACTTCTCTACCCTGTTTTGTACCCTGTAGTAATGTAAAATCGTGTAGCCATTATGGAAAACAGCATGGAGGTCCCCCAAAAATTATTAAGAGAACTCTCATAAAATCCAGCAATCACTGATTTAGGTTTATATACAAAGGAGATAAAACAAGAATGTCCAAGAGATATCTACAATCTCATGTCCATTGCAGCATTATACACAATACACAACATAGGTAAACTGCCTAGTGTCCATGGGAAGATGAATTAATAAAGAAAATGTGGTGTACACATACAGTGGAATGTCATTCAGTCTTTGAAAAAGAAGGAAATCCTGCCATTTTCAGCAACACGAAAGAACTTGGAGGACATTTGTAAGAGTGAAATAAGCCAGTCACAGTAGGTCAAAAACTGAAAGAAAACTCCGAGAAGCAGAGAGTAGAAGGGTGGATCCAAGAGCTGGCAGGAGGATGACATGGGAAGTCTCCGTTCAATGGTTAGAATGTGTTATTTCAAAATGGAAAAGTTTTAGACGCATGCTGTACAACAAGGTGCATGTAGTCAACAGGACTGACTGGACATTTCAAAACTTTTTAAGAAGTTGGATTTCATCGTATGTGTACTTTTACAACAATAAACTATACATATGTAAAATAAATACAAAGTGGAAAAAGGGGGAAAAGAAGAAAAATAAGGAAAGGGAGTCAAGAGAGGGAAAGAAGAAAGGAGGAAGGGTCTCGAATGTACACAGGTATCAGGAGATAATGGGAGAGAAGCTCCTCTCCCCAGGCTTTAAAGAAGACATCTCTCCAGAGTTCACTCCAGCAAGAGGGGGATGTCCTTTCTCTTCCCCATTCAACCAGAAGTGCCAATAGCATCCTAAGTGTGGCCCAGGCTGTGCTCACATGTACACTTTTCCTTGATCTCTAAACCAACCACCCCTCACTCCCCATGGCTCAGGTGCCCTTCCTGTATCTCCTTCCACTTCTCTAAAGCATTTCCCTCTTCAAGTCCAGCCCGAGGCTCCAATCCTGTCCTCACACGTGGAGTCCACTGAGCGGGTCTCTGAGTTCTTAAGAGCCTCCCTGTGAGTAGCAGGCACTGAATCACACACCAGGGTTCCCCTCAGCACCATCAGGAAACTACGACCTAGCGATTGAGGATTTCTAGAACAACATTACTCATAGACAGTCTCTTGGGTAAACAAGTGACATTTTACAATCAAGCATCTTCAGTGTTTTCTTTGGTGGGGAAAATATTGACACATATAAGGCAATCATAATCTATTAAAATATGTATTTCTCAAAGGACTCACTATCGAAAAAAAATTTTAAGTATAACTTTCCATGATTTAATTGACTTTACTCCCAGAATTGTTTGCTTGCAAAAGCCTTCAGAAAATACCAAGAACCTACTTCATCTGGCAGTTTGCACAGCAACATGAGTGGAGATGCTCTTGTCACACTGCTAGGTTTCTCTGTCCCACATTGCAAAGCACAACCTCCTCTCCGCCCTCCTGGGAAGGGAGTCAGTGCCCACCCTGAGCTCAATCCCTGGGGTAGATCTCTTGGTTCTGTCTTCACTGTATGCAGTGTTCCTTGCCCAGCACACAGAAACACGGCTGCCACAAGTGATGGAAGACAGACTTTCCACAGGAGAAGGACATTTCGTTTCCTTAGCACAGAATCCGATAGTGAATATTAGCCTCAAAGGAGAAAGGTGGAGTGAATTTCCTCCATCTACTCCTGAAGGCTCTTCTTTCTCAGACTCCTCCAGAACTGGGTGTGGCATGTGGGTACAAGCATGGGCTCCCTGCAAAAACAAGGAGACCTGCCTAGCACTAGGTGCTTCAGGTAAGGGGGGAGGACTCATCCCGAGACTCTTATAGGAAACAGTTAGAATGAGGGAAGTGGCAGAGAGATGTATCAGAACCATTCAGAATGCTATGAGACCTACTAAGGGATGAGATTTCTTATTAAATGAAGTTGTAATTGACCCAGTAGTAGGGATGCTGAAACCCAGTTTTGTTCACTAAGAATCCAGCCATGGAGCAACTAAGCCCGTGCACCACAACTACTAAGCCTGTGCTCTAGAGCCCACAAGTCAAGGCCAAGATGTGGGGTATTGGAAAATTTGTACAGTGCCTGTGGGAATGTACAATGGTGCAGCTATTATGTAAAAGAGTATGGGGATTCCTTATAAAATTATAAACAGAAATATCATATGATTCAGCAATCACAGTTCTGGGTATATATCCAAAGGAAATTAAATCAGTATCACAATGAGTTGAACTTAGTTTCATTGCAGCATTCTCCACAATAGCCTAGATATGCAACCAACTTCACAAAACAAGTAAGTGTTCTGTGCCTGAGCTAACCTTAGGTACTTCAAAACAACTCTGTAAGTCTCTTAGCCCCTTAGAGAGGATGAAAGCAATATTACAGTTAAAAGTAACTTGTCCCAATTCCCTTAGTCTGGAATACTGAAACAAAAGTTCTACAGCAGGGGAAGCCTCATAAACACACAGCACCTGCCAGGGTTTACCCCAGCCTTGGAAGAACTGGGAAGAATAAGACCAAAGCAGGCCTGAGGAAAGGTCAGAGGGTGGGCAGGACGGGAGTGTGAGGAGCAGGGGCAGGGCTGTCCGGATGGAGCAGTGGGTTGTAAGAAGAGCAGTGACCCTGGGTCCTGTTGCCCTGTGTCTTTGTTCTGGGCCTGGTCAATCCCAGGAGACCAGGTTAGCACGGCTGTGAGAGCCAGTGTGTGAAGCGAGCCCAGCAGCCCCTTCACACAGTCCTCTAGAATTCCTTCCGGCCATGAAGGGTCTTTAGGGGCAGCTGGACGTGGAGCCCTCTCAAATGGAAGCATGTCAGCACATCAGCCTTGGGAGGTGCTGAGGCTGAAATGAGGAGACTGAGCACATGCAGTGATCCCAAAGCATGTGTTCTCTGACGCATCCACCTCTGGGAGCGCCCTTTCCATGAGGATTAAACAGTGAGGACAAACCTAAGGTGAAGCTACAAGTCCTGGAAGTGTAGAGGGAGAGAGTTCAAGTCTCATCCACCACCTGACACTCACTATAAGAACTTGTTCTCCAGTGTCAAGTGATTATGAGAGTTTTGTTCCCACTAGGATATGGCCATCATATGTGCATGTAAAAACGAAACCAAAATCCTGGTGCAAAATACCCTCCCGGTATCAAACAGAAATGAACCTTTCATCTTTGGCAGTGAAAAAGCAATGAAAGAGTAGTCTTGTGAGAAATAAGATTTCTGAATGGCAAAGCAAGAAAAGATGACTATAAGCACAGTACAGTCAAAGGACATGGACACAATAACTCTATTATATCATTAATTTGGAAAGAACAAATCAGAATTCTACACATATTTCCTTCTGCTTCCTGATTTCATATTCACCTTCCTTAGTTTCTAAAGAACCGGGTGGAACACAAGTGTTCTAGGAATTGTCTCGCTTAGATCCTACCTGAGAGTTGTTCGCTATGTGAATCGTCATCAGCATCGCTGCTATTTATGCTCTCCACGATCCATTCTGTACAAACACAACCATGAGCATAAAGTTATTATACAAGTTGACCCACCCATTTCTCCTACTTGACTTGCTGGCTCACACAGCATCGCCCTGGTCTTCCCTCCAGGTTCTCAGACCTCCCCTGTGCTCTGTGCAGACAGAGTCCTTCAATAAGATATTGATCACCGTTGAAAATTGCAAATGATGGAGAGATGCTGAGAAAATCACCTTTCGACCCCTCACTTCTATAGACCCATTTATAGCTTTCACCGTCAACCTTACCAACCTGAAATTCCAGATGTTACAGACACACTTGAAACATGGCTAGTGTGACCAAGCAATTGTGTGTTTTTTGCATTTTTTAATAGAATGAGTTAATTATTGTTTGAACTAACTTAATTATAAATAGACACATTTGGTTAGTGGCTACCACACGGGAAAGCTCAGCTCTAAGAAATCCAAACATGAGAAAGAGGCAACCAGCCACCCCTCCCATGGTTGTTCTTTAGTGCAGATAATTTGATGGCCAGATCTGATCATTCGTATGTAGGTATATCTTGGGCGCTTGGACCCAGGCCAGGCATTGCGAGAGTCCTTGTGGACACTGAAATAGTACATTCAACACTCAGATCCAAGAGGAATTCCCAGCAAGGGGCCCACTTGTAGTCAGAGGTGAAGGGCATGGCCCGGTACACCTGTATTAGACATAATCAGAGTGTAGGTGCAGAGGGGAGGGAGGGATTTCACTCTCTCCATGAGCCCATCCTTCTCACACCTGACTCTAGAAGACCTGAGGAAGGCTGTAGAAAAGGCCACATAGGAGGTAAAAAATTTGTATACTGAAAACTACAGGACATTGCGGAAAGAATTTAAAGAAGAGACAAGTAATTGGAATGACATACCATGTTCATAGACTGGATTATTAAATACTGTTGGCATTTCTATACTACATAAAGGGATGTACACATATATCGCAAAACCCCACAAAATTCCATGTCATTATTATAGAAGTGGACAGAATCTTAAAACACATGTGGAACCACCTCAAATAGATAAAACAATCTTGAGAGCAAAGAGCAATGATGGAGATTATCACTTCCTGAACTCAAAACACATAACAATGCCACAGTTCTCAAAACAGTCTGCTACTGGCATCAAGACAGTGAGATAGACCAATGAAATATAATAGAGAGACCCCAAATAAACGCACATATATATTGCCAACTGATCTTGGCCAAGGTTCTAAGATTACCAAGTGAAGAAAGGATGGTCTCTTCAACAATCAACAGAATGAAAAGGCAACCTATAGGATGGGAGGAAATATGTGTAAACCTTGAATCTGAATAAGGGACCAATATCCAGAATATAAAAGAAACTACTACAAGGCAATTTCAGAAAAACAGCGGGCAAATAACTGAGTTTAAAAATGGGTAAAAAGCTTCACTAGACATTTCTCCATAAAGACATATAAGTGGTCAATCTACATATGAAAATTTGCTCAACATCGCTAAGCATCAGGAAAATGGAAATCAAGCCACAAGGAGATATCACTCACACCTCTTAGAATGTGTATTATAAAAAGACAATTAGGCCTTCCCTGGTGGCACAGTGGTTGAGAGTCCGCCTGCCAATGCAGGGGACACATGTTCGTGCCCCGGTTTGAGAGGATCCCACATGCCGCTGAGTGGCTTGGCCCATGAACCATGGCCGCTGGGCCTGTGCGTTTGGAGCCTGTGCTCCGCAACGGGAGACCTCACAACAATGAGAGGCCCGTGTACTGCAAAAAAAAAAAAAAAAAAAAAAAAAAGAATAAGAAGAAAAGAAAGAATATTACTGGATGCTGGAAAAGATGTGAAGTGGAACTTCTCTACCCTGTTTTGTACCCTGTAGTAATGTAAAATCGTGTAGCCATTATGGAAAACAGCATGGAGGTCCCCCAAAAATTATTAAGAGAACTCTCATAAAATCCAGCAATCACTGATTTAGGTTTATATACAAAGGAGATAAAACAAGAATGTCCAAGAGATATCTACAATCTCATGTCCATTGCAGCATTATACACAATACACAACATAGGTAAACTGCCTAGTGTCCATGGGAAGATGAATTAATAAAGAAAATGTGGTGTACACATACAGTGGAATGTCATTCAGTCTTTGAAAAAGAAGGAAATCCTGCCATTTTCAGCAACACGAAAGAACTTGGAGGACATTTGTAAGAGTGAAATAAGCCAGTCACAGTAGGTCAAAAACTGAAAGAAAACTCCGAGAAGCAGAGAGTAGAAGGGTGGATCCAAGAGCTGGCAGGAGGATGACATGGGAAGTCTCCGTTCAATGGTTAGAATGTGTTATTTCAAAATGGAAAAGTTTTAGACGCATGCTGTACAACAAGGTGCATGTAGTCAACAGGACTGACTGGACATTTCAAAACTTTTTAAGAAGTTGGATTTCATCGTATGTGTACTTTTACAACAATAAACTATACATATGTAAAATAAATACAAAGTGGAAAAAGGGGGAAAAGAAGAAAAATAAGGAAAGGGAGTCAAGAGAGGGAAAGAAGAAAGGAGGAAGGGTCTCGAATGTACACAGGTATCAGGAGATAATGGGAGAGAAGCTCCTCTCCCCAGGCTTTAAAGAAGACATCTCTCCAGAGTTCACTCCAGCAAGAGGGGGATGTCCTTTCTCTTCCCCATTCAACCAGAAGTGCCAATAGCATCCTAAGTGTGGCCCAGGCTGTGCTCACATGTACACTTTTCCTTGATCTCTAAACCAACCACCCCTCACTCCCCATGGCTCAGGTGCCCTTCCTGTATCTCCTTCCACTTCTCTAAAGCATTTCCCTCTTCAAGTCCAGCCCGAGGCTCCAATCCTGTCCTCACACGTGGAGTCCACTGAGCGGGTCTCTGAGTTCTTAAGAGCCTCCCTGTGAGTAGCAGGCACTGAATCACACACCAGGGTTCCCCTCAGCACCATCAGGAAACTACGACCTAGCGATTGAGGATTTCTAGAACAACATTACTCATAGACAGTCTCTTGGGTAAACAAGTGACATTTTACAATCAAGCATCTTCAGTGTTTTCTTTGGTGGGGAAAATATTGACACATATAAGGCAATCATAATCTATTAAAATATGTATTTCTCAAAGGACTCACTATCGAAAAAAAATTTTAAGTATAACTTTCCATGATTTAATTGACTTTACTCCCAGAATTGTTTGCTTGCAAAAGCCTTCAGAAAATACCAAGAACCTACTTCATCTGGCAGTTTGCACAGCAACATGAGTGGAGATGCTCTTGTCACACTGCTAGGTTTCTCTGTCCCACCTTGCGAAGCACAACCTCCTCTCCGCCCTCCTGGGAAGGGAGTCAGTGCCCACCCTGAGCTCAATCCCTGGGGTAGATCTCTTGGTTCTGTCTTCACTGTATGCAGTGTTCCTTGCCCAGCACACAGAAACACGGCTGCCACAAGTGATGGAAGACAGACTTTCCACAGGAGAAGGACATTTCGTTTCCTTAGCACAGAATCCGATAGTGAATATTAGCCTCAAAGGAGAAAGGTGGAGTGAATTTCCTCCATCTACTCCTGAAGGCTCTTCTTTCTCAGACTCCTCCAGAACTGGGTGTGGCATGTGGGTACAAGCATGGGCTCCCTGCAAAAACAAGGAGACCTGCCTAGCACTAGGTGCTTCAGGTAAGGGGGGAGGACTCATCCCGAGACTCTTATAGGAAACAGTTAGAATGAGGGAAGTGGCAGAGAGATGTATCAGAACCATTCAGAATGCTATGAGACCTACTAAGGGATGAGATTTCTTATTAAATGAAGTTGTAATTGACCCAGTAGTAGGGATGCTGAAACCCAGTTTTGTTCACTAAGAATCCAGCCATGGAGCAACTAAGCCCGTGCACCACAACTACTAAGCCTGTGCTCTAGAGCCCACAAGTCAAGGCCAAGATGTGGGGTATTGGAAAATTTGTACAGTGCCTGTGGGAATGTACAATGGTGCAGCTATTATGTAAAAGAGTATGGGGATTCCTTATAAAATTATAAACAGAAATATCATATGATTCAGCAATCACAGTTCTGGGTATATATCCAAAGGAAATTAAATCAGTATCACAATGAGTTGAACTTAGTTTCATTGCAGCATTCTCCACAATAGCCTAGATATGCAACCAACTTCACAAAACAAGTAAGTGTTCTGTGCCTGAGCTAACCTTAGGTACTTCAAAACAACTCTGTAAGTCTCTTAGCCCCTTAGAGAGGATGAAAGCAATATTACAGTTAAAAGTAACTTGTCCCAATTCCCTTAGTCTGGAATACTGAAACAAAAGTTCTACAGCAGGGGAAGCCTCATAAACACACAGCACCTGCCAGGGTTTACCCCAGCCTTGGAAGAACTGGGAAGAATAAGACCAAGGCAGGCCTGAGGAAAGGTCAGAGGGTGGGCAGGACGGGAGTGTGAGGAGCAGGGGCAGGGCTGTCCGGATGGAGCAGTGGGTTGTAAGAAGAGCAGTGACCCTGGGTCCTGTTGCCCTGTGTCTTTGTTCGGGGCCTGGTCAATCCCAGGAGACCAGGTTAGCACGGCTGTGAGAGCCAGTGTGTGAAGCGAGCCCAGCAGCCCCTTCACACAGTCCTCTAGAATTCCTTCCGGCCATGAAGGGTCTTTAGGGGCAGCTGGACGTGGAGCCCTCTCAAATGGAAGCATGTCAGCACATCAGCCTTGGGAGGTGCTGAGGCTGAAATGAGGAGACTGAGCACATGCAGTGATCCCAAAGCATGTGTTCTCTGACGCATCCACCTCTGGGAGCGCCCTTTCCATGAGGATTAAACAGTGAGGACAAACCTAAGGTGAAGCTACAAGTCCTGGAAGTGTAGAGGGAGAGAGTTCAAGTCTCATCCACCACCTGACACTCACTATAAGAACTTGTTCTCCAGTGTCAAGTGATTATGAGAGTTTTGTTCCCACTAGGATATGGCCATCATATGTGAATGTAAAAACGAAACCAAAATCCTGGTGCAAAATACCCTCCCGGTATCAAACAGAAATGAACCTTTCATCTTTGGCAGTGAAAAAGCAATGAAAGAGTAGTCTTGTGAGAAATAAAATTTCTGAATGGCAAAGCAAGAAAAGATGACTATAAGCACAGTACAGTCAAAGGACATGGACACCATAACTCTATTATATCATTAAAATTTGGAAAGAAGAAATCAGAATTCTACACATATTTCCTTCTTCTTCCTGATTTCATATTCACCTTCCTTAGTTTCTAAAGAACCGGGTGGAACCCAAGTGTTCTAGGAATTGTCTCGCTTTAGATCCTACCTGAGAGTTGTTCGCTATGTGAATCGTCATCAGCATCACTGTTATGTATGCTCTCCACGATGCATTCTGTACAAACACAACCATGAGCATAAAGTTATTATACAAGTTGACCCACCCATTTCTCCTACTCGAATTGCTGGCTCACACAGCATCCCCCTGGTCTTCCCTCCAGGTTCTCAGACCTCCCCTGTGCTCTGTGCAGACAGAGTCCTTCAATAAGATATTGATCACCGTTGAAAAATGCAAATGAGGGAGAGATGCTGAGAAAATCACCTTTCGACCCCTCACTTCTATAGACCCATTTATAGCTTTCACCGTCAACCTTACCAACCTGAAATTCCAGATGTTACAGACACACTTGAAACATGGCTAGTGTGACCAAGCAATTGTGTGTTTTTTGCATTTTTTAATAGAATGAGTTAATTATTGTTTGAACTAACTTAATTATAAATAGACACATTTGGTTAGTGGCTACCACACGGGAAAGCTCAGCTCTAAGAAATCCAAACATGAGAAAGAGGCAACCAGCCACCCCTCCCCTGGTTGTTCTTTACTGCAGAAAATTTGATGGCCTGATCTGATCATTCGTATGTAGGTATATCTTGGGCGCTTGGACCCAGGCCAGGCATTGCGAGAGTCCTTGTGGACACTGAAATAGTACATTCAACACTCAGATCCAAGAGGAATTCCCAGCAAGGGGCCCACTTGTAGACAGAGGTGAAGGGCATGGCCCGGTACACCTGTATTAGACATAATCAGAGTGTAGGTGCAGAGGGGAGGGAGGGATTTCACTCTCTCCATGAGCCCATCCTTCTCACACCTGACTCTAGAAGACCTGAGGAAGGCTGTAGAAAAGGCCACATAGGAGGTAAAAAATTTGTATACTGAAAACTACAGGACATTGCGGAAAGAATTTAAAGAAGAGACAAGTAATTGGAATGACATACCATGTTCATAGACTGGATTATTAAATACTGTTGGCATTTCTATACTACATAAAGGGATGTACACATATATCGCAAAACCCCACAAAATTCCATGTCATTATTATAGAAGTGGACAGAATCCTAAAACACATGTGGAACCACCTCAAATAGATAAAACAATCTTGAGAGCAAAGAGCAATGATGGAGATTATCACTTCCTGAACTCAAAACACATAACAATGCCACAGTTCTCAAAACAGTCTGCTACTGGCATCAAGACAGTGAGATAGACCAATGAAATATAATAGAGAGACCCCAAATAAACGCACATATATATTGCCAACTGATCTTGGCCAAGGTTCTAAGATTACCAAGTGAAGAAAGGATGGTCTCTTCAACAATCAACAGAATGAAAAGGCAACCTATAGGATGGGAGGAAATATGTGTAAACCTTGAATCTGAATAAGGGACCAATATCCAGAATATAAAAGAAACTACTACAAGGCAATTTCAGAAAAGCAGTGGGCAAATAACTGAGTTTAAAAATGGGTAAAAAGCTTCACTAGACATTTCTCCATAAAGACATATAAGTGGTCAATCTACATATGAAAATTTGCTCAACATCGCTAAGCATCAGGAAAATGGAAATCAAGCCACAAGGAGATATCACTCACACCTCTTAGAATGTGTATTATAAAAAGACAATTAGGCCTTCCCTGGTGGCACAGTGGTTGAGAGTCCGCCTGCCAATGCAGGGGACACATGTTCGTGCCCCGGTTTGAGAGGATCCCACATGCCGCTGAGTGGCTTGGCCCATGAACCATGGCCGCTGAGCCTGTGCGTTTGGAGCCTGTGCTCCGCAACGGGAGACCTCACAACAATGAGAGGCCCGTGTACTGCAAAAAAAAACAAAAAAAAAAAAAAAAAAAAAAGAATAAGAAGAAAAGAAAGAAAATTACTGGATGCTGGAAAAGATGTGAAGTGGAACTTCTCTACCCCGTTTTGTACCCTGTAGTAATGTAAAATCGTGTAGCCATTATGGAAAACAGAATGGAGGTCCCCCAAAAATTATTAAGAGAACTCTCATAAAATCCAGCAATCACTGATTTAGGTTTATATACAAAGGAGATAAAACAAGAATGTCCAAGAGATATCTACAATCTCATGTCCATTGCAGCATTATACACAATACACAACATAGGTAAACTGCCTAGTGTCCATGGGAAGATGAATTAATAAAGAAAATGTGGTGTACACATACAGTGGAATGTCATTCAGTCTTTGAAAAAGAAGGAAATCCTGCCATTTTCAGCAACACGAAAGAACTTGGAGGACATTTGTAAGAGTGAAATAAGCCAGTCACAGTAGGTCAAAAACTGAAAGAAAACTCCGAGAAGCAGAGAGTAGAAGGGTGGATCCAAGAGCTGGCAGGAGGATGACATGGGAAGTCTCCGTTCAATGGTTAGAATGTGTTATTTCAAAATGGAAAAGTTTTAGACACATGCTGTACAACAAGGTGCATGTAGTCAACAGGACTGACTGGACATTTCAAAACTTTTTAAGAAGTTGGATTTCATCGTATGTGTACTTTTACAACAATAAACTATACATATGTAAAATAAATACAAAGTGGAAAAAGGGGGAAAAGAAGAAAAATAAGGAAAGGGAGTCAAGAGAGGGAAAGAAGAAAGGAGGAAGGGTCTCGAATGTACACAGGTATCAGGAGATAATGGGAGAGAAGCTCCTCTCCCCAGGCTTTAAAGAAGACATCTCTCCAGAGTTCACTCCAGCAAGAGGGGGATGTCCTTTCTCTTCCCCATTCAACCAGAAGTGCCAAGAGCATCCTAAGTGTGGCCCAGGCTGTGCTCACATGTACACTTTTCCTTGATCTCTAAACCAACCACCCCTGACTCCCCATGGCTCAGGTGCCCTTCCTGTATCTCCTTCCACTTCTCTAAAGCATTTCCCTCTTCAAGTCCAGCCCGAGGCTCCAATCCTGTCCTCACACGTGGAGTCCACTGAGCGGGTCTCTGAGTTCTTAAGAGCCTCCCTGTGAGTAGCAGGCACTGAATCACACACCAGGGTTCCCCTCAGCACCATCAGGAAACTACGACCTAGCGATTGAGGATTTCTAGAACAACATTACTCATAGACAGTCTCTTGGGTAAACAAGTGACATTTTACAATCAAGCATCTTCAGTGTTTTCTTTGGTGGGGAAAATATTGACACATATAAGGCAATCATAATCTATTAAAGTATGTATTTCTCAAAGGACTCACTATCGAAAAAAAATTTTAAGTATAACTTTCCATGATTTAATTGACTTTACTCCCAGAATTGTTTGCTTGCAAAAGCCTTCAGAAAATACCAAGAACCTACTTCATCTGGCAGTTTGCACAGCAACATGAGTGGAGATGCTCTTGTCACACTGCTAGGTTTCTCTGTCCCACATTGCAAAGCACAACCTCCTCTCCGCCCTCCTGGGAAGGGAGTCAGTGCCCACCCTGAGCTCAATCCCTGGGGTAGATCTCTTGGTTCTGTCTTCACTGTATGCAGTGTTCCTTGCCCAGCACACAGAAACACGGCTGCCACAAGTGATGGAAGACAGACTTTCCACAGGAGAAGGACATTTCGTTTCCTTAGCACAGAATCCGATAGTGAATATTAGCCTCAAAGGAGAAAGGTGGAGTGAATTTCCTCCATCTACTCCTGAAGGCTCTTCTTTCTCAGACTCCTCCAGAACTGGGTGTGGCATGTGGGTACAAGCATGGGCTCCCTGCAAAAACAAGGAGACCTGCCTAGCACTAGGTGCTTCAGGTAAGGGGAGAGGACTCATCCCGAGACTCTTATAGGAAACAGTTAGAATGAGGGAAGTGGCAGAGAGATGTATCAGAACCATTCAGAATGCTATGAGACCTACTAAGGGATGAGATTTCTTATTAAATGAAGTTGTAATTGACCCAGTAGTAAGGATGCTGAAACCCAGTTTTGTTCACTAAGAATCCAGCCATGGAGCAACTAAGCCCGTGCACCACAACTACTAAGCCTGTGCTCTAGAGCCCACAAGTCAAGGCCAAGATGTGGGGTATTGGAAAATTTGTACAGTGCCTGTGGGAATGTACAATGGTGCAACTATTATGTAAAAGAGTATGGGGATTCCTTATAAAATTATAAACAGAAATATCATATGATTCAGCAATCACAGTTCTGGGTATATATCCAAAGGAAATTAAATCAGTATCACAATGAGTTGAACTTAGTTTCATTGCAGCATTCTCCACAATAGCCTAGATATGCAACCAACTTCACAAAACAAGTAAGTGTTCTGTGCCTGAGCTAACCTTAGGTACTTCAAAACAACTCTGTAAGTCTCTTAGCCCCTTAGAGAGGATGAAAGCAATATTACAGTTAAAAGTAACTTGTCCCAATTCCCTTAGTCTGGAATACTGAAACAAAAGTTCTACAGCAGGGGAAGCCTCATAAACACACAGCACCTGCCAGGGTTTACCCCAGCCTTGGAAGAACTGGGAAGAATAAGACCAAGGCAGGCCTGAGGAAAGGTCAGAGGGTGGGCAGGACGGGAGTGTGAGGAGCAGGGGCAGGGCTGTCCGGATGGAGCAGTGGGTTGTAAGAAGAGCAGTGACCCTGGGTCCTGCTGCCCTGAGTCTTTGTCCTGGGCCTGGTCAATCCCAGGAGACCAGGTTAGCACGGCTGTGAGAGCCAGTGTGTGAAGCGAGCCCAGCAACCCCTTCACACAGTCCTCTAGAATTCCTTCCGGCCATGAAGGGTCTGTAGGGGCAGCTGGACGTGGAGCCCTCTCAAATGGAAGCATGTCAGCACATCAGCCTTGGGATGTGCTGAGGCTGAAATGAGGAGACTGAGCACATGCAGTGATCCCAAAGCATGTGTTCTCTGACTCATCCACTTCTGGGAGCACCCTTTCCATGAGGATTAAACAGTGAGAACAAACCTAAGGTGTAGCGACAATTCCTGAAAGTGTAGAGGGAGAGAGTTCAAGTCTCATCCACCACCTGACACTCACTATAAGAACGTGTACTCCAGTGTCAACTGACTATCAGAGTTTTGTTCCCACTAGGATATGGCCATCATACCTGAATGTAAAAAGGAAACCAAAATCCCTGGTGCAAAATACCCAGCAGATACCAAAGAGAAACGAACCTTTCATCTTTGGCAGTGAAAAAGCAATTAAAGAGTAGTCTTGTGAGAAAGAAAATTTCTGAATGGCAAAGCAAGAGAAGATGACTATAAGCACAGTACAGTCAAAGGACATGGACACAATAACTCTATTATATCATTAATTTGGAAAGAACAAATCAGAATTCTACACATATTTCCTTCTGCTTCCTGATTTCATATTCACCTTCCTTAGTTTCTAAAGAACCGGGTGGAACACAAGTGTTCTAGGAATTGTCTCGCTTAGATCCTACCTGAGAGTTGTTCGCTATGTGAATCGTCATCAGCATCACTGCTATTTATGCTCTCCACGATCCATTCTGTACAAACACAACCATGAGCATAAAGTTATTATACAAGTTGACCCACCCATTTCTCCTACTTGACTTGCTGGCTCACACAGCATCGCCCTGGTCTTCCCTCCAGGTTCTCAGACCTCCCCTGTGCTCTGTGCAGACAGAGTCCTTCAATAAGATATTGATCACCGTTGAAAATTGCAAATGATGGAGAGATGCTGAGAAAATCACCTTTCGACCCCTCACTTCTATAGACCCATTTATAGCTTTCACCGTCAACCTTACCAACCTGAAATTCCAGATGTTACAGACACACTTGAAACATGGCTAGAGTGACCAAGCAATTGCGTGGTTTTTGCATGTTTTAATAGAATGAGTTAATTATTGTTTGAACTAAATTAATTATAAATAGACACATTTGCTTAGTGGCTACCACACTGGAAAGCTCAGCTCTAAGAAATCCAAAGATGAGAAAGAGGCAACCAGCCACCCCTCCCCTGGTTGTTCTTTACTGCAGAAAATTTGATGGCCTGATGTGATCATTCGTATGTAGGTATATCTTGGGCTCTTGGACTCATGCCAGGCATTGGGAGAGTCCTTATGGACACTGAAATAGTACAGTCAACACTCAGATCCAAGAGGAATTCCCAGCAAGTGGCCCACTTGTAGACAGAGGTGAAGGGCATGGCCCAGTTCACCTGTATTAGACATAATCAGAGAGTAGGTGGAGAGGGTAGTGAGGGATTTCACTCTCTGCATGAGTCCATCCTTCTCACCCCTCACTCTAGAAGACCTGAGGAAGGCAGTGGAAAAGGCTCCGTTGGAGGTGAAAAATTTGTATACTGAAAACTACAGGACATTGCGGAAAGAATTTAAAGAAGAGACAAGTAATTGGAATGACATACCATGTTCGTAGACTGGATTATTAAATACTGTTGGCATTTCTATACTACATAAAGTGCTGTACACATGTATTGCAACAACCCACAAAATTCCATGTAATTATTATACAAGTGGTCAGAATCCGAAAATACATATGGAACCCCACCCAATTAGATAAAATAATCTTGAGGGCAAAGAGCAATGATGGAGATTAACACTTCCTGAACTCAAAACACAAAACAATTCCACAGTAGTCAAAACAGTCTGCTACTGGCATCAAGACAGTGAGAGAGACCAATGAATTATAATAGAGAGACCCCAAATAAATGCACATATATATGGCCAACTGACCTTGGCCAAGGTTCTAAGATTACCAAGTGAAGAAAGGATAGTCTCTTCAACAATCAACAGAATGAAAAGGCAACCTATAGGATGGTAGGAAATATGTGTAAACCTTGTATCTGAATAAGGGACCAATATCCAGAATATAAAAGAAACTATTACAAGGCAATTTCAGAGAAACAGCGGGCAAATAACTGAGTTTAAAAATGGGGAAAAAGCTTCACTAGACATTGCTCCATAAAGACATACAAGTGGTCAATCTACATATGAAAATTTGCTCAACATCGCTAAGCATCAGGGAAATGGAAATCAAGCCACAAGGAGCTATCACTCACACCTGTTAGGATGTGTATTATAAAAAGACAATTAGGGCTTCCCCAGTGGCACAGTGGTTGAGAGTTTGCCTGCTGATGCAGGGGACACGTGTTTGTGCCCCGGTCTGGGAGGATTCCACATGCCACTGAGCGGCTGGGCCCTTGAGCCATGGCCACTGAGTCTTTGTGTTTGGAGCCTCTGCTCTGCAACGGGAGAGCCCACAACAATGAGAGGCCCATGTACAGCAAAAAAAAAAAAAAAACAGGTAAGAAAATTATTGGATTCTGGCAAAGATGGGAAGAAGGGGAACTTCTGTACCCTGTTTTATACCCTGTAGTAATGTAAAATGGTGTAGCCATTATGGAAAACTGCATGGAGGTCCCCCAAAAATTATTAAGAGAACTCCCATAAAATCCACCAGTCACTCATTTAGGTTTATATACAAGGAGATAAAACAAGAATGTCCAAGAGATATCTACAATCTCATGTCCATTGCAGCATTATGCACAATACATAACAAAGGAATACTGCCTAGTGTCCATGGGAAGATGAATTAATAAAGAAAATGTGGTGTATACATACAGTGGAATGTCATTCAGTCTTTGAGAAAGAAGGAAATCCTGCCATTAGCAGCAACATGGAAGAACTTGGAGGACATTTGTAAGAGTGAAATAAACCAGTCACAGAAGGTCAAAAACTGAAAGAAAACTCCGAGAAGCAGAGAGTAGAAGGGTGGTTCCAAGAGCTGGCAGGAGGTTGACATGGGAAGTCTCTGTTCAATGGTTAGAATGTGTTATTTGCAAAATGGAAAAGTTCTAGTCACATGCTGTACAACAAGGTGCATGTAGTCAACAGGACTGACTGGACATTTCAAAACTTGTTAAGAAGTTGGATTTCATCATATGTGTACCTTTACAACAATAAAATATACATATGTAAAATAAATACAAAGTGGAAAAAGGGGAAAAAAGAAGAAAAATAAGGAAAGGGAGTCAACAGAGGGAAAGAAGAAAGGAGGAAGGGTCTCGAATGTACACAGGTATCAGGAGATAATGGGAGAGAAGCTCCTCTCCCCAGGCTTTAAAGAAGACATCTCTCCAGAGTTCACTCCAGCAAGAGGGGGATGTCCTTTCTCTTCCCCATTCAACCAGAAGTGCCAAGAGCATCCTAAGTGTGGCCCAGGCTGTGCTCAGGTGTACACTTTTCCTTGATCTCTAAACCAGCCACCCCTGACTCCCCATGGCTCAGGTGCCCTTCCTGTATCTCCTTCCACTTCTCTAAAGCATTTCCCTCTTCAAGTCCAGCCCGAGGCTCCAATCCTGTCCTCACACGTGGGGTCCACTGGGCGGGTCTCTGAGTTCTTAAGAGCCTCCCTGTGAGTAGCAGGCACTGAATCGCACACCAGGGTTCCCCTCAGCACCATCAGGAAACTACGACCTAGGGATTGAGGATTTCTAGAACAACTTACTCATACACAGTCTCTTGGGTAAACAAGTGACATTTTACAATCAAGCATATTCAGTTTTTTCTTTGGTGGGGAAAATATTGACACATATAAGGCAATCATATTGTATTAAAGTATGTATTTCTCAAAGGACTCACTATCGAAAAAGAATTTTTAAGTATAACTTTACATGTTTTAATTGACTTTACTCCCATACTTGTTTGCTTGCAAAAGCCTTCAGAAAATACCAAGAACCTACTTCATCTGGCAGTTTGCACAGTAACATGTTTGGAGATGCTCGTGTCACCCTGCTTGGTTTCTCTGTCCCACCTTGCAAAGCACAACCTCTTCTCCACCATCCTGGGAAGGGAGCCAGTGCCCACCCTGAGCACAATCCCTGGGGTAGATCTCTTGGTTCTGTCTTCACTGTATGCAGTTTTCCTTGCCCAGCACACATAAACACGTCCGGCACAAATGATGGAAGACACATTTTCCACAGGAGAAGGACATTTTGTTTCCTTAGCACAGAATCCGATAGTGAATATTAGCCTCAAAGGAGAAAGGTGGAGTGAATTTCCTCCATCTACTCCTTGAGTCCCCTTCTTTCTCGGACTCCTCAAGAACTGGGTGTGGCATGTGGGTACATACATGGGCTCCCTGCAAAAAGAAGAGGTCTGCCTAGCACTAGGTGCTTCAGGTAAGGGGGGAGGACTCATCCCGAGGCTCTAATAGCAAACAGTTAGAATGAGGGAAGTGGCAGAGAGATGTATCAGAACCATTCAGAATGCTATGAGACCTACTAAGAGATGAGATTTCTTATTAAATGAAGTTGTGATTGACCCAGTACTAGGGATGCTGAAACCCAGTTTGTTCACTAAGAATCCAGCCATGGAGCAACTAAGTCCGTGCACCCCAACTACTAAGTCTATGCTCTAGAGCCCACAAGTCACAACTACTGAGCCCACGTGCCACAGCTATTGAAGCATATGCACCTAGAGCCTGTGCTCTGGAACAACAGAAGCCACCAAAATGAGAACCCCACATATTGCAAAGAAGACCCAACACAGCCAAAAGAAAAAAAAAAAGAATCCAGTAAACATTTGCCTGGGTTGTGATAGGATTTGTGTTCCTGGTTAAATGAGGCTCACTTGGTATAAAATCAATGCACACACTGAAAGTGTACAGTTTATTTACTTTTATATACATACCCATTCATGATGCAGTGGTAATGGGAATATTTTTTTAGAAAGTTGGCACTAGTAACAGTGATGTTTAGGGGAACATAAATCAAGGGAAACACAACACAAAAAGTGCACATACACACACAGAATCATACCACTCATTTCACATACAGACACACCCAGTCTCATGCACACAAACCTACACCACCTAACCGTATTACAGCTTCTTCCTGGGACTATAGTAATTGGTCACATTATTTGTAAATCACTTTCTATCACCAGGACCCCTACTCTCATTCCCAGCATAAATCTGGAATCAGTTTGCCCTCTACACTAAAACCAGCAAGAATATCCCACTTTCTCATCTTCAAAGTTCTTTCTCCCCAAGTGACTGACTCCAGAATACATACTGTTTTCACGTTCTGTGAAGGCCACCTGCAATTACAGAAGAGAAAACCCTATGAGGATAAGATCACAGTGATGCTCAGGTCTTTTGTTCATTTGCTGACAGTAGAAAACCTCATAAGAAACAGTGGTCCAGGGAACCCAGCAAGAGTAATCAGAGCAAACCTACTCAGGCTGAAAGGCAAGAACTTTGCTGGGAGGATGGAACTTCCAAGTCCCTTTAGGTTGGAAATTACAGAATTCCTTTCCTAGAGGAAAACTCGCTGCAGGAGAGAGAGCTCCATACTCTACAGGCTGTAATGGATGCTGTCAATTTTAATATCCAGTGGAAACAGGCACCATGAGTTGGTAATAGACTCTCACTCCACATTCTCCCAACCAAGGGAATTGTATGTATCTGGAAGGAATACTCTCAAATATACATAACTCAATTCTACTGAAAGAGAAATAAAGCAATATTTCTATCTCAGGCCAGAAAAAATCCAGCTTACATTGATTTTCCACAGAGGCTTTTCTTCTGTCCTATCACGGTGCAGGTCATCCGCCACAACCTCAGGGAGACCTGGAGGGACACAGAGTAACTGTCAGGACACTGGTGATGCGGCTCAGGAATTACTCAGGGGCTTTCTTCTCGATGAGGACATGGGGTAGGGTGTATGGATGTGGGAGGTTAGTAAGTGTGGGCTGAGCCGGTGCTGGGCCTTCCTCTTTTGGGGGATGAAGGAAGGCAAAGGACAAGAGGAGGGAAATGAAAACAGAGCTTTGGCTTTCTAGCTAAGGGGAGCCTCATCAGAAGGGAAGGGTCGATCTAAAAAATGGTAAACACTAAAATGCATGCTCTGTTTCAATGACACAGACCCATGACCCATCCTGCCTCTTTTGAGTTTCTGCTAAATTGCCACTGTCTCTTGATTTTTCAGAAAATTTCTGAATGGCAAAGCAAGAGAAGATGACTATAAGCACAGTACAGTCAAAGGACATGGACACAATAACTCTATTATATCATTAATTTGGAAAGAACAAATCAGAATTCTACACATATTTCCTTCTGCTTCCTGATTTCATATTCACCTTCCTTAGTTTCTAAAGAACCGGGTGGAACACAAGTGTTCTAGGAATTGTCTCGCTTAGATCCTACCTGAGAGTTGTTCGCTACGTGAATCGTCATCAGCATCGCTGCTATTTATGCTCTCCACGATCCATTCTGTACAAACACAACCATGAGCATAAAGTTATTATACAAGTTGACCCACCCATTTCTCCTACTTGACTTGCTGGCTCACACAGCATCCCCCTGGTCTTCCCTCCAGGTTCTCAGACCTCCCCTGTGCTCTGTGCAGACAGAGTCCTTCAATAAGATATTGATCACCGTTGAAAATTGCAAATGATGGAGAGATGCTGAGAAAATCACCTTTCGACCCCTCACTTCTATAGACCCATTTATAGCTTTCACCGTCAACCTTACCAACCTGAAATTCCAGATGTTACAGACACACTTGAAACATGGCTAGAGTGACCAAGCAATTGCGTGGTTTTTGCATGTTTTAATAGAATGAGTTAATTATTGTTTGAACTAAATTAATTATAAATAGACACATTTGGTTAGTGGCTACCACACTGGAAAGCTCAGCTCTAAGAAATCCAAAGATGAGAAAGAGGCAACCAGCCACCCCTCCCCTGGTTGTTCTTTACTGCAGAAAATTTGATGGCCTGATGTGATCATTCGTATGTAGGTATATCTTGGGCTCTTGGACTCATGCCAGGCATTGGGAGAGTCCTTATGGACACTGAAATAGTACAGTCAACACTCAGATCCAAGAGGAATTCCCAGCAAGTGGCCCACTTGTAGACAGAGGTGAAGGGCATGGCCCAGTTCACCTGTATTAGACATAATCAGAGAGTAGGTGGAGAGGGTAGTGAGGGATTTCACTCTCTGCATGAGTCCATCCTTCTCACCCCTCACTCTAGAAGACCTGAGGAAGGCAGTGGAAAAGGCCCCGTTGGAGGTGAAAAATTTGTATACTGAAAACTACAGGACATTGCGGAAAGAAGTTAAAGAAGAGACAAGTAATTGGAATGACATACCATGTTCGTAGACTGGATTATTAAATACTGTTGGCATTTCTATACTACATAAAGTGCTGTACACATGTATTGCAACAACCCACAAAATTCCATGTAATTATTATACAAGTGGTCAGAATCCGAAAATACATATGGAACCCCACCCAATTAGATAAAATAATCTTGAGAGCAAAGAGCAATGATGGAGATTAACACTTCCTGAACTCAAAACACAAAACAATTCCACAGTAGTCAAAACAGTCTGCTACTGGCATCAAGACAGTGAGATAGACCAATGAAATATAATAGAGAGACCCCAAATAAATGCACATATATATGGCCAACTGACCTTGGCCAAGGTTCTAAGATTACCAAGTGAAGAAAGGATAGTCTCTTCAACAATCAACAGAATGAAAAGGCAACCTATAGGATGGTAGGAAATATGTGTAAACCTTGTATCTGAATAAGGGACCAATATCCAGAATATAAAAGAAACTATTACAAGGCAATTTCAGAGAAACAGCGGGCAAATAACTGAGTTTAAAAATGGGGAAAAAGCTTCACTAGACATTGCTCCATAAAGACATACAAGTGGTCAATCTACATATGAAAATTTGCTCAACATCGCTAAGCATCAGGGAAATGGAAATCAAGCCACAAGGAGCTATCACTCACACCTGTTAGGATGTGTATTATAAAAAGACAATTAGGGCTTCCCCAGTGGCACAGTGGTTGAGAGTTTGCCTGCTGATGCAGGGGACACGTGTTTGTGCCCCGGTCTGGGAGGATTCCACATGCCACTGAGCGGCTGGGCCCTTGAGCCATGGCCGCTGAGTCTTTGTGTTTGGAGCCTCTGCTCTGCAACGGGAGAGCCCACAACAATGAGAGGCCCATGTACAGCAAAAAAAAAAAAAAACAGGTAAGAAAATTATTGGATTCTGGCAAAGATGGGAAGAAGGGGAACTTCTGTACCCTGTTTTATACCCTGTAGTAATGTAAAATGGTGTAGCCATTATGGAAAACTGCATGGAGGTCCCCCAAAAATTATTAAGAGAACTCCCATAAAATCCACCAGTCACTCATTTAGGTTTATATACAAGGAGATAAAACAAGAATGTCCAAGAGATATCTACAATCTCATGTCCATTGCAGCATTATGCACAATACATAACAAAGGAATACTGCCTAGTGTCCATGGGAAGATGAATTAATAAAGAAAATGTGGTGTATACATACAGTGGAATGTCATTCAGTCTTTGAGAAAGAAGGAAATCCTGCCATTAGCAGCAACATGGAAGAACTTGGAGGACATTTGTAAGAGTGAAATAAACCAGTCACAGAAGGTCAAAAACTGAAAGAAAACTCCGAGAAGCAGAGAGTAGAAGGGTGGTTCCAAGAGCTGGCAGGAGGTTGACATGGGAAGTCTCTGTTCAATGGTTAGAATGTGTTATTTGCAAAATGGAAAAGTTCTAGTCACATGCTGTACAACAAGGTGCATGTAGTCAACAGGACTGACTGGACATTTCAAAACTTGTTAAGAAGTTGGATTTCATCATATGTGTACCTTTACAACAATAAAATATACATATGTAAAATAAATACAAAGTGGAAAAAGGGGAAAAAAGAAGAAAAATAAGGAAAGGGAGTCAACAGAGGGAAAGAAGAAAGGAGGAAGGGTCTCGAATGTACACAGGTATCAGGAGATAATGGGAGAGAAGCTCCTCTCCCCAGGCTTTAAAGAAGACATCTCTCCAGAGTTCACTCCAGCAAGAGGGGGATGTCCTTTCTCTTCCCCATTCAACCAGAAGTGCCAAGAGCATCCTAAGTGTGGCCCAGGCTGTGCTCAGGTGTACACTTTTCCTTGATCTCTAAACCAGCCACCCCTGACTCCCCATGGCTCAGGTGCCCTTCCTGTATCTCCTTCCACTTCTCTAAAGCATTTCCCTCTTCAAGTCCAGCCCGAGGCTCCAATCCTGTCCTCACACGTGGGGTCCACTGGGCGGGTCTCTGAGTTCTTAAGAGCCTCCCTGTGAGTAGCAGGCACTGAATCGCACACCAGGGTTCCCCTCAGCACCATCAGGAAACTACGACCTAGGGATTGAGGATTTCTAGAACAACTTACTCATACACAGTCTCTTGGGTAAACAAGTGACATTTTACAATCAAGCATATTCAGTTTTTTCTTTGGTGGGGAAAATATTGACACATATAAGGCAATCATATTGTATTAAAGTATGTATTTCTCAAAGGACTCACTATCGAAAAAGAATTTTTAAGTATAACTTTACATGTTTTAATTGACTTTACTCCCATACTTGTTTGCTTGCAAAAGCCTTCAGAAAATACCAAGAACCTACTTCATCTGGCAGTTTGCACAGTAACATGTTTGGAGATGCTCGTGTCACCCTGCTTGGTTTCTCTGTCCCACCTTGCAAAGCACAACCTCTTCTCCACCATCCTGGGAAGGGAGCCAGTGCCCACCCTGAGCACAATCCCTGGGGTAGATCTCTTGGTTCTGTCTTCACTGTATGCAGTTTTCCTTGCCCAGCACACATAAACACGTCCGGCACAAATGATGGAAGACACATTTTCCACAGGAGAAGGACATTTTGTTTCCTTAGCACAGAATCCGATAGTGAATATTAGCCTCAAAGGAGAAAGGTGGAGTGAATTTCCTCCATCTACTCCTTGAGTCCCCTTCTTTCTCGGACTCCTCAAGAACTGGGTGTGGCATGTGGGTACATACATGGGCTCCCTGCAAAAAGAAGAGGTCTGCCTAGCACTAGGTGCTTCAGGTAAGGGGGGAGGACTCATCCCGAGGCTCTAATAGCAAACAGTTAGAATGAGGGAAGTGGCAGAGAGATGTATCAGAACCATTCAGAATGCTATGAGACCTACTAAGAGATGAGATTTCTTATTAAATGAAGTTGTGATTGACCCAGTACTAGGGATGCTGAAACCCAGTTTGTTCACTAAGAATCCAGCCATGGAGCAACTAAGTCCGTGCACCCCAACTACTAAGCCTATGCTCTAGAGCCCACAAGTCACAACTACTGAGCCCACGTGCCACAGCTATTGAAGCATATGCACCTAGAGCCTGTGCTCTGGAACAACAGAAGCCACCAAAATGAGAACCCCACATATTGCAAAGAAGACCCAACACAGCCAAAAGAAAAAAAAAAGAATCCAGTAAACATTTGCCTGGGTTGTGATAGGATTTGTGTTCCTGGTTAAATGAGGCTCACTTGGTATAAAATCAATGCACACACTGAAAGTGTACAGTTTATTTACTTTTATATACATACCCATTCATGATGCAGTGGTAATGGGAATATTTTTTTAGAAAGTTGGCACTAGTAACAGTGATGTTTAGGGGAACATAAATCAAGGGAAACACAACACAAAAAGTGCACATACACACACAGAATCATACCACTCATTTCACATACAGACACACCCAGTCTCATGCACACAAACCTACACCACCTAACCGTATTACAGCTTCTTCCTGGGACTATAGTAATTGGTCACATTATTTGTAAATCACTTTCTATCACCAGGACCCCTACTCTCATTCCCAGCATAAATCTGGAATCAGTTTGCCCTCTACACTAAAACCAGCAAGAATATCCCACTTTCTCATCTTCAAAGTTCTTTCTCCCCAAGTGACTGACTCCAGAATACATACTGTTTTCACGTTCTGTGAAGGCCACCTGCAATTACAGAAGAGAAAACCCTATGAGGATAAGATCACAGTGATGCTCAGGTCTTTTGTTCATTTGCTGACAGTAGAAAACCTCATAAGAAACAGTGGTCCAGGGAACCCAGCAAGAGTAATCAGAGCAAACCTACTCAGGCTGAAAGGCAAGAACTTTGCTGGGAGGATGGAACTTCCAAGTCCCTTTAGGTTGGAAATTACAGAATTCCTTTCCTAGAGGAAAACTCGCTGCAGGAGAGAGAGCTCCATACTCTACAGGCTGTAATGGATGCTGTCAATTTTAATATCCAGTGGAAACAGGCACCATGAGTTGGTAATAGACTCTCACTCCACATTCTCCCAACCAAGGGAATTGTATGTATCTGGAAGGAATACTCTCAAATATACATAACTCAATTCTACTGAAAGAGAAATAAAGCAATATTTCTATCTCAGGCCAGAAAAAATCCAGCTTACCTTGATTTTCCACAGAGGCTTTTCTTCTGTCCTATCACGGTGCAGGTCATCCGCCACAACCTCAGGGAGACCTGGAGGGACACAGAGTAACTGTCAGGACACTGGTGATGCGGCTCAGGAATTACTCAGGGGCTTTCTTCTCGATGAGGACATGGGGTAGGGTGTATGGATGTGGGAGGTTAGTAAGTGTGGGCTGAGCTGGTGCTGGGCCTTCCTCTTTTGGGGGATGAAGGAAGGCAAAGGACAAGAGGAGGGAAATGAAAACAGAGCTTTGGCTTTCTAGCTAAGGGGAGCCTCATCAGAAGGGAAGGGTCGATCTAAAAAATGGTAAACACTAAAATGCATGCTCTGTTTCAATGACACAGACCCATGACCCATCCTGCCTCTTTTGAGTTTCTGCTAAATTGCCACTGTCTCTTGATTTTTCAGAAAATTTCTGAATGGCAAAGCAAGAGAAGATGACTATAAGCACAGTACAGTCAAAGGACATGGACACAATAACTCTATTATATCATTAATTTGGAAAGAACAAATGAGAATTCTACACATATTTCCTTCTGCTTCCTGATTTCATATTCACCTTCCTTAGTTTCTAAAGAACCGGGTGGAACCCAAGTGTTCTAGGAATTGTCTCGCTTAGATCCTACCTGAGAGTTGTTCGCTACGTGAATCGTCATCAGCATCGCTGCTATTTATGCTCTCCACGATCCATTCTGTACAAACACAACCATGAGCATAAAGTTATTATACAAGTTGACCCACCCATTTCTCCTACTCGACTTGCTGGCTCACACAGCATCCCCCTGGTCTTCCCTCCAGGTTCTCAGACCTCCCCTGTGCTCTGTGCAGACAGAGTCCTTCAATAAGATATTGATCACCGTTGAAAATTGCAAATGATGGAGAGATGCTGAGAAAATCACCTTTCGACCCCTCACTTCTATAGACCCATTTATAGCTTTCACCATCAACCTTACCAACCTGAAATTCCAGATGTTACAGACACACTTGAAACATGGCTAGAGTGACCAAGCAATTGCGTGGTTTTTGCATGTTTTAATAGAATGAGTTAATTATTGTTTGAACTAAATTAATTATAAATAGACACATTTGCTTAGTGGCTACCACACTGGAAAGCTCAGCTCTAAGAAATCCAAAGATGAGAAAGAGGCAACCAGCCACCCCTCCCCTGGTTGTTCTTTACTGCAGAAAATTTGATGGCCTGATGTGATCATTCGTATGTAGGTATATCTTGGGCTCTTGGACTCATGCCAGGCATTGGGAGAGTCCTTATGGACACTGAAATAGTACAGTCAACACTCAGATCCAAGAGGAATTCCCAGCAAGTGGCCCACTTGTAGACAGAGGTGAAGGGCATGGCCCAGTTCACCTGTATTAGACATAATCAGAGAGTAGGTGGAGAGGGTAGTGAGGGATTTCACTCTCTGCATGAGTCCATCCTTCTCACCCCTCACTCTAGAAGACCTGAGGAAGGCAGTGGAAAAGGCCCCGTTGGAGGTGAAAAATTTGTATACTGAAAACTACAGGACATTGCGGAAAGAAGTTAAAGAAGAGACAAGTAATTGGAATGACATACCTAGTTCGTAGACTGGATTATTAAATACTGTTGGCATTTCTATACTACATAAAGTGCTGTACACATGTATTGCAACAACCCACAAAATTCCATGTAATTATTATACAAGTGGTCAGAATCCGAAAATACATATGGAACCCCACCCAATTAGATAAAATAATCTTGAGAGCAAAGAGCAATGATGGAGATTAACACTTCCTGAACTCAAAACACAAAACAATTCCACAGTAGTCAAAACAGTCTGCTACTGGCATCAAGACAGTGAGATAGACCAATGAAATATAATAGAGAGACCCCAAATAAATGCACATATATATGGCCAACTGACCTTGGCCAAGGTTCTAAGATTACCAAGTGAAGAAAGGATAGTCTCTTCAACAATCAACAGAATGAAAAGGCAACCTATAGGATGGTAGGAAATATGTGTAAACCTTGTATCTGAATAAGGGACCAATATCCAGAATATAAAAGAAACTATTACAAGGCAATTTCAGAGAAACAGCGGGCAAATAACTGAGTTTAAAAATGGGGAAAAAGCTTCACTAGACATTGCTCCATAAAGACATACAAGTGGTCAATCTACATATGAAAATTTGCTCAACATCGCTAAGCATCAGGGAAATGGAAATCAAGCCACAAGGAGCTATCACTCACACCTGTTAGGATGTGTATTATAAAAAGACAATTAGGGCTTCCCCAGTGGCACAGTGGTTGAGAGTTTGCCTGCTGATGCAGGGGACACGTGTTTGTGCCCCGGTCTGGGAGGATTCCACATGCCACTGAGCGGCTGGGCCCTTGAGCCATGGCCGCTGAGTCTTTGTGTTTGGAGCCTCTGCTCTGCAACGGGAGAGCCCACAACAATGAGAGGCCCATGTACAGCAAAAAAAAAAAAAAACAGGTAAGAAAATTATTGGATTCTGGCAAAGATGGGAAGAAGGGGAACTTCTGTACCCTGTTTTATACCCTGTAGTAATGTAAAATGGTGTAGCCATTATGGAAAACTGCATGGAGGTCCCCCAAAAATTATTAAGAGAACTCCCATAAAATCCACCAGTCACTCATTTAGGTTTATATACAAGGAGATAAAACAAGAATGTCCAAGAGATATCTACAATCTCATGTCCATTGCAGCATTATGCACAATACATAACAAAGGAATACTGCCTAGTGTCCATGGGAAGATGAATTAATAAAGAAAATGTGGTGTATACATACAGTGGAATGTCATTCAGTCTTTGAGAAAGAAGGAAATCCTGCCATTAGCAGCAACATGGAAGAACTTGGAGGACATTTGTAAGAGTGAAATAAACCAGTCACAGAAGGTCAAAAACTGAAAGAAAACTCCGAGAAGCAGAGAGTAGAAGGGTGGTTCCAAGAGCTGGCAGGAGGTTGACATGGGAAGTCTCTGTTCAATGGTTAGAATGTGTTATTTGCAAAATGGAAAAGTTCTAGTCACATGCTGTACAACAAGGTGCATGTAGTCAACAGGACTGACTGGACATTTCAAAACTTGTTAAGAAGTTGGATTTCATCATATGTGTACCTTTACAACAATAAAATATACATATGTAAAATAAATACAAAGTGGAAAAAGGGGAAAAAAGAAGAAAAATAAGGAAAGGGAGTCAACAGAGGGAAAGAAGAAAGGAGGAAGGGTCTCGAATGTACACAGGTATCAGGAGATAATGGGAGAGAAGCTCCTCTCCCCAGGCTTTAAAGAAGACATCTCTCCAGAGTTCACTCCAGCAAGAGGGGGATGTCCTTTCTCTTCCCCATTCAACCAGAAGTGCCAAGAGCATCCTAAGTGTGGCCCAGGCTGTGCTCAGGTGTACACTTTTCCTTGATCTCTAAACCAGCCACCCCTGACTCCCCATGGCTCAGGTGCCCTTCCTGTATCTCCTTCCACTTCTCTAAAGCATTTCCCTCTTCAAGTCCAGCCCGAGGCTCCAATCCTGTCCTCACACGTGGGGTCCACTGGGCGGGTCTCTGAGTTCTTAAGAGCCTCCCTGTGAGTAGCAGGCACTGAATCGCACACCAGGGTTCCCCTCAGCACCATCAGGAAACTACGACCTAGGGATTGAGGATTTCTAGAACAACTTACTCATACACAGTCTCTTGGGTAAACAAGTGACATTTTACAATCAAGCATATTCAGTTTTTTCTTTGGTGGGGAAAATATTGACACATATAAGGCAATCATATTGTATTAAAGTATGTATTTCTCAAAGGACTCACTATCGAAAAAGAATTTTTAAGTATAACTTTACATGTTTTAATTGACTTTACTCCCATACTTGTTTGCTTGCAAAAGCCTTCAGAAAATACCAAGAACCTACTTCATCTGGCAGTTTGCACAGTAACATGTTTGGAGATGCTCGTGTCACCCTGCTTGGTTTCTCTGTCCCACCTTGCAAAGCACAACCTCTTCTCCACCATCCTGGGAAGGGAGCCAGTGCCCACCCTGAGCACAATCCCTGGGGTAGATCTCTTGGTTCTGTCTTCACTGTATGCAGTTTTCCTTGCCCAGCACACATAAACACGTCCGGCACAAATGATGGAAGACACATTTTCCACAGGAGAAGGACATTTTGTTTCCTTAGCACAGAATCCGATAGTGAATATTAGCCTCAAAGGAGAAAGGTGGAGTGAATTTCCTCCATCTACTCCTTGAGTCCCCTTCTTTCTCGGACTCCTCAAGAACTGGGTGTGGCATGTGGGTACATACATGGGCTCCCTGCAAAAAGAAGAGGTCTGCCTAGCACTAGGTGCTTCAGGTAAGGGGGGAGGACTCATCCCGAGGCTCTAATAGCAAACAGTTAGAATGAGGGAAGTGGCAGAGAGATGTATCAGAACCATTCAGAATGCTATGAGACCTACTAAGAGATGAGATTTCTTATTAAATGAAGTTGTGATTGACCCAGTACTAGGGATGCTGAAACCCAGTTTGTTCACTAAGAATCCAGCCATGGAGCAACTAAGTCCGTGCACCCCAACTACTAAGCCTATGCTCTAGAGCCCACAAGTCACAACTACTGAGCCCACGTGCCACAGCTATTGAAGCATATGCACCTAGAGCCTGTGCTCTGGAACAACAGAAGCCACCAAAATGAGAACCCCACATATTGCAAAGAAGACCCAACACAGCCAAAAGAAAAAAAAAAGAATCCAGTAAACATTTGCCTGGGTTGTGATAGGATTTGTGTTCCTGGTTAAATGAGGCTCACTTGGTATAAAATCAATGCACACACTGAAAGTGTACAGTTTATTTACTTTTATATACATACCCATTCATGATGCAGTGGTAATGGGAATATTTTTTTAGAAAGTTGGCACTAGTAACAGTGATGTTTAGGGGAACATAAATCAAGGGAAACACAACACAAAAAGTGCACATACACACACAGAATCATACCACTCATTTCACATACAGACACACCCAGTCTCATGCACACAAACCTACACCACCTAACCGTATTACAGCTTCTTCCTGGGACTATAGTAATTGGTCACATTATTTGTAAATCACTTTCTATCACCAGGACCCCTACTCTCATTCCCAGCATAAATCTGGAATCAGTTTGCCCTCTACACTAAAACCAGCAAGAATATCCCACTTTCTCATCTTCAAAGTTCTTTCTCCCCAAGTGACTGACTCCAGAATACATACTGTTTTCACGTTCTGTGAAGGCCACCTGCAATTACAGAAGAGAAAACCCTATGAGGATAAGATCACAGTGATGCTCAGGTCTTTTGTTCATTTGCTGACAGTAGAAAACCTCATAAGAAACAGTGGTCCAGGGAACCCAGCAAGAGTAATCAGAGCAAACCTACTCAGGCTGAAAGGCAAGAACTTTGCTGGGAGGATGGAACTTCCAAGTCCCTTTAGGTTGGAAATTACAGAATTCCTTTCCTAGAGGAAAACTCGCTGCAGGAGAGAGAGCTCCATACTCTACAGGCTGTAATGGATGCTGTCAATTTTAATATCCAGTGGAAACAGGCACCATGAGTTGGTAATAGACTCTCACTCCACATTCTCCCAACCAAGGGAATTGTATGTATCTGGAAGGAATACTCTCAAATATACATAACTCAATTCTACTGAAAGAGAAATAAAGCAATATTTCTATCTCAGGCCAGAAAAAATCCAGCTTACCTTGATTTTCCACAGAGGCTTTTCTTCTGTCCTATCACGGTGCAGGTCATCCGCCACAACCTCAGGGAGACCTGGAGGGACACAGAGTAACTGTCAGGACACTGGTGATGCGGCTCAGGAATTACTCAGGGGCTTTCTTCTCGATGAGGACATGGGGTAGGGTGTATGGATGTGGGAGGTTAGTAAGTGTGGGCTGAGCTGGTGCTGGGCCTTCCTCTTTTGGGGGATGAAGGAAGGCAAAGGACAAGAGGAGGGAAATGAAAACAGAGCTTTGGCTTTCTAGCTAAGGGGAGCCTCATCAGAAGGGAAGGGTCGATCTAAAAAATGGTAAACACTAAAATGCATGCTCTGTTTCAATGACACAGACCCATGACCCATCCTGCCTCTTTTGAGTTTCTGCTAAATTGCCACTGTCTCTTGATTTTTCAGAAAATTTCTGAATGGCAAAGCAAGAGAAGATGACTATAAGCACAGTACAGTCAAAGGACATGGACACAATAACTCTATTATATCATTAATTTGGAAAGAACAAATGAGAATTCTACACATATTTCCTTCTGCTTCCTGATTTCATATTCACCTTCCTTAGTTTCTAAAGAACCGGGTGGAACCCAAGTGTTCTAGGAATTGTCTCGCTTAGATCCTACCTGAGAGTTGTTCGCTACGTGAATCGTCATCAGCATCGCTGCTATTTATGCTCTCCACGATCCATTCTGTACAAACACAACCATGAGCATAAAGTTATTATACAAGTTGACCCACCCATTTCTCCTACTCGACTTGCTGGCTCACACAGCATCCCCCTGGTCTTCCCTCCAGGTTCTCAGACCTCCCCTGTGCTCTGTGCAGACAGAGTCCTTCAATAAGATATTGATCACCGTTGAAAATTGCAAATGATGGAGAGATGCTGAGAAAATCACCTTTCGACCCCTCACTTCTATAGACCCATTTATAGCTTTCACCATCAACCTTACCAACCTGAAATTCCAGATGTTACAGACACACTTGAAACATGGCTAGAGTGACCAAGCAATTGCGTGGTTTTTGCATGTTTTAATAGAATGAGTTAATTATTGTTTGAACTAAATTAATTATAAATAGACACATTTGCTTAGTGGCTACCACACTGGAAAGCTCAGCTCTAAGAAATCCAAAGATGAGAAAGAGGCAACCAGCCACCCCTCCCCTGGTTGTTCTTTACTGCAGAAAATTTGATGGCCTGATGTGATCATTCGTATGTAGGTATATCTTGGGCTCTTGGACTCATGCCAGGCATTGGGAGAGTCCTTATGGACACTGAAATAGTACAGTCAACACTCAGATCCAAGAGGAATTCCCAGCAAGTGGCCCACTTGTAGACAGAGGTGAAGGGCATGGCCCAGTTCACCTGTATTAGACATAATCAGAGAGTAGGTGGAGAGGGTAGTGAGGGATTTCACTCTCTGCATGAGTCCATCCTTCTCACCCCTCACTCTAGAAGACCTGAGGAAGGCAGTGGAAAAGGCCCCGTTGGAGGTGAAAAATTTGTATACTGAAAACTACAGGACATTGCGGAAAGAAGTTAAAGAAGAGACAAGTAATTGGAATGACATACCTAGTTCGTAGACTGGATTATTAAATACTGTTGGCATTTCTATACTACATAAAGTGCTGTACACATGTATTGCAACAACCCACAAAATTCCATGTAATTATTATACAAGTGGTCAGAATCCGAAAATACATATGGAACCCCACCCAATTAGATAAAATAATCTTGAGAGCAAAGAGCAATGATGGAGATTAACACTTCCTGAACTCAAAACACAAAACAATTCCACAGTAGTCAAAACAGTCTGCTACTGGCATCAAGACAGTGAGATAGACCAATGAAATATAATAGAGAGACCCCAAATAAATGCACATATATATGGCCAACTGACCTTGGCCAAGGTTCTAAGATTACCAAGTGAAGAAAGGATAGTCTCTTCAACAATCAACAGAATGAAAAGGCAACCTATAGGATGGTAGGAAATATGTGTAAACCTTGTATCTGAATAAGGGACCAATATCCAGAATATAAAAGAAACTATTACAAGGCAATTTCAGAGAAACAGCGGGCAAATAACTGAGTTTAAAAATGGGGAAAAAGCTTCACTAGACATTGCTCCATAAAGACATACAAGTGGTCAATCTACATATGAAAATTTGCTCAACATCGCTAAGCATCAGGGAAATGGAAATCAAGCCACAAGGAGCTATCACTCACACCTGTTAGGATGTGTATTATAAAAAGACAATTAGGGCTTCCCCAGTGGCACAGTGGTTGAGAGTTTGCCTGCTGATGCAGGGGACACGTGTTTGTGCCCCGGTCTGGGAGGATTCCACATGCCACTGAGCGGCTGGGCCCTTGAGCCATGGCCGCTGAGTCTTTGTGTTTGGAGCCTCTGCTCTGCAACGGGAGAGCCCACAACAATGAGAGGCCCATGTACAGCAAAAAAAAAAAAAACAGGTAAGAAAATTATTGGATTCTGGCAAAGATGGGAAGAAGGGGAACTTCTGTACCCTGTTTTATACCCTGTAGTAATGTAAAATGGTGTAGCCATTATGGAAAACTGCATGGAGGTCCCCCAAAAATTATTAAGAGAACTCCCATAAAATCCACCAGTCACTCATTTAGGTTTATATACAAAGGAGATAAAACAAGAATGTCCAAGAAATATCTACAATCTCATGTCCATTGCAGCATTATGCACAATACATAACAAAGGAATACTGCCTAGTGTCCATGGGAAGATGAATTAATAAAGAAAATGTGGTGTATACATACAGTGGAATGTCATTCAGTCTTTGAGAAAGAAGGAAATCCTGCCATTAGCAGCAACACGGAAGAACTTGGAGGACATTTGTAAGAGTGAAATAAACCAGTCACAGAAGGTCAAAAACTGAAAGAAAACTCCGAGAAGCAGAGAGTAGAAGGGTGGTTCCAAGAGCTGGCAGGAGGTTGACATGGGAAGTCTCTGTTCAATGGTTAGAATGTGTTATTTGCAAAATGGAAAAGTTCTAGACACATGCTGTACAACAAGGTGCATGTAGTCAACAGAACTGACTGGACATTTCAAAACTTGTTAAGAAGTTGGATTTCATCGTATGTGTACCTTTACAACAATAAAATATACATATGTAAAATAAATACAAAGTGGAAAAAGGGGAAAAAAGAAGAAAAATAAGGAAAGGGAGTCAAGAGAGGGAAAGAAGAAAGGAGGAAGGGTCTCGAATGTACACAGGTATCAGGAGATAATGGGAGAGAAGCTCCTCTCCCCAGGCTTTAAAGAAGACATCTCTCCAGAGTTCACTCCAGCAAGAGGGGAATGTCCTTTCTCTTCCCCATTCAACCAGAAGTGCCAAGAGCATCCTAAGTGTGGCCCAGGCTGTGCTCAGGTGTACACTTTTCCTTGATCTCTAAACCAGCCACCCCTGACTCCCCATGGCTCAGGTGCCCTTCCTGTATCTCCTTCCACTTCTCTAAAGCATTTCCCTCTTCAAGTCCAGCCCGAGGCTCCAATCCTGTCCTCACACGTGGGGTCCACTGGGCGGGTCTCTGAGTTCTTAAGAGCCTCCCTGTGAGTAGCAGGCACTGAATCGCACACCAGGGTTCCCCTCAGCACCATCAGGAAACTACGACCTAGGGATTGAGGATTTCTAGAACAACTTACTCATACACAGTCTCTTGGGTAAACAAGTGACATTTTACAATCAAGCATATTCAGTTTTTTCTTTGGTGGGGAAAATATTGACACATATAAGGCAATCATATTGTATTAAAGTATGTATTTCTCAAAGGACTCACTATCGAAAAAGAATTTTTAAGTATAACTTTACATGTTTTAATTGACTTTACTCCCATACTTGTTTGCTTGCAAAAGCCTTCAGAAAATACCAAGAACCTACTTCATCTGGCAGTTTGCACAGTAACATGTTTGGAGATGCTCGTGTCACCCTGCTTGGTTTCTCTGTCCCACCTTGCAAAGCACAACCTCTTCTCCACCATCCTGGGAAGGGAGCCAGTGCCCACCCTGAGCACAATCCCTGGGGTAGATCTCTTGGTTCTGTCTTCACTGTATGCAGTTTTCCTTGCCCAGCACACATAAACACGTCCGGCACAAATGATGGAAGACCGATTTTCCACAGGAGAAGGACATTTCGTTTCCTTAGCACAGAATCCGATAGTGAATATTAGCCTCAAAGGAGAAAGGTGGAGTGAATTTCCTCCATCTACTCCTTGAGTCCCCTTCTTTCTCGGACTCCTCAAGAACTGGGTGTGGCATGTGGGTACATACATGGGCTCCCTGCAAAAAGAAGAGGTCTGCCTAGCACTAGGTGCTTCAGGTAAGGGGGGAGGACTCATCCCGAGGCTCTAATAGCAAACAGTTAGAATGAGGGAAGTGGCAGAGAGATGTATCAGAACCATTCAGAATGCTATGAGACCTACTAAGAGATGAGATTTCTTATTAAATGAAGTTGTGATTGACCCAGTACTAGGGATGCTGAAACCCAGTTTGTTCACTAAGAATCCAGCCATGGAGCAACTAAGTCCGTGCACCCCAACTACTAAGCCTATGCTCTAGAGCCCACAAGTCACAACTACTGAGCCCACGTGCCACAGCTATTGAAGCATATGCACCTAGAGCCTGTGCTCTGGAACAACAGAAGCCACCAAAATGAGAACCCCACATATTGCAAAGAAGACCCAACACAGCCAAAAGAAAAAAAAAAGAATCCAGTAAACATTTGCCTGGGTTGTGATAGGATTTGTTTTCCTGGTTAAATGAGGCTCACTTGGTATAAAATCAATGCACACACTGAAAGTGTACAGTTTATTTACTTTTATATACATACCCATTCATGATGCAGTGGTAATGGGAATATTTTTTTAGAAAGTTGGCACTAGTAACAGTGATGTTTAGGGGAACATAAATCAAGGGAAACACAACACAAAAAGTGCACATACACACACAGAATCATACCACTCATTTCACATACAGACACACCCAGTCTCATGCACACAAACCTACACCACCTAACCGTATTACAGCTTCTTCCTGGGACTATAGTAATTGGTCACATTATTTGTAAATCACTTTCTATCACCAGGACCCCTACTCTCATTCCCAGCATAAATCTGGAATCAGTTTGCCCTCTACACTAAAACCAGCAAGAATATCCCACTTTCTCATCTTCAAAGTTCTTTCTCCCCAAGTGACTGACTCCAGAATACATACTGTTTTCACGTTCTGTGAAGGCCACCTGCAATTACAGAAGAGAAAACCCTATGAGGATAAGATCACAGTGATGCTCAGGTCTTTTGTTCATTTGCTGACAGTAGAAAACCTCATAAGAAACAGTGGTCCAGGGAACCCAGCAAGAGTAATCAGAGCAAACCTACTCAGGCTGAAAGGCAAGAACTTTGCTGGGAGGATGGAACTTCCAAGTCCCTTTAGGTTGGAAATTACAGAATTCCTTTCCTAGAGGAAAACTCGCTGCAGGAGAGAGAGCTCCATACTCTACAGGCTGTAATGGATGCTGTCAATTTTAATATCCAGTGGAAACAGGCACCATGAGTTGGTAATAGACTCTCACTCCACATTCTCCCAACCAAGGGAATTGTATGTATCTGGAAGGAATACTCTCAAATATACATAACTCAATTCTACTGAAAGAGAAATAAAGCAATATTTCTATCTCAGGCCAGAAAAAATCCAGCTTACCTTGATTTTCCACAGAGGCTTTTCTTCTGTCCTATCACGGTGCAGGTCATCCGCCACAACCTCAGGGAGACCTGGAGGGACACAGAGTAACTGTCAGGACACTGGTGATGCGGCTCAGGAATTACTCAGGGGCTTTCTTCTCGATGAGGACATGGGGTAGGGTGTATGGATGTGGGAGGTTAGTAAGTGTGGGCTGAGCTGGTGCTGGGCCTTCGTCTTTTGGGGGATGAAGGAAGGCAAAGGACAAGAGGAGGGAAATGAAAACAGAGCTTTGGCTTTCTAGCTAAGGGGAGCCTCATCAGAAGGGAAGGGTCGATCTAAAAAATGGTAAACACTAAAATGCATGCTCTGTTTCAATGACACAGACCCATGACCCATCCTGCCTCTTTTGAGTTTCTGCTAAATTGCCACTGTCTCTTGATTTTTCAGAAAATTTCTGAATGGCAAAGCAAGAGAAGATGACTATAAGCACAGTACAGTCAAAGGACATGGACACAATAACTCTATTATATCATTAATTTGGAAAGAACAAATCAGAATTCTACACATATTTCCTTCTGCTTCCTGATTTCATATTCACCTTCCTTAGTTTCTAAAGAACCGGGTGGAACCCAAGTGTTCTAGGAATTGTCTCGCTTTAGATCCTACCTGAGAGTTGTTCGCTACGTGAATCGTCATCAGCATCACTGCTATGTATGCTCTCCACGATCCATTCTGTACAAACACAACCATGAGCATAAAGTTAATATACAAGTTGACCCACCCATTCCTCCTACTCGACTTGCTGGCTCACACAGCATCGCCCTGGTCTTCCCTCCAGGTTCTCAGACCTCCCCTGTGCTCTGTGCAGACAGAGTCCTTCAATAAGATATTGATCACCGTTGAAAATTTCAAATGATGGAGAGACGCTGAGAAAATCACCTTTCGACCCCTCACTTCTATAGACCCATTTATAGCTTTCACCGTCAACCTTACCAACCTGAAATTCCAGATGTTACAGACACACTTGAAACATGGCTAGAGTGACCAAGCAATTGCGTGGTTTTTGCATGTTTTAATAGAATGAGTTAATTATTGTTTGAACTAAATTAATTATAAATAGACACATTTGGTTAGTGGCTACCACACTGGAAAGCTCAGCTCTAAGAAATCCAAAGATGAGAAAGAGGCAACCAGCCACCCCTCCCCTGGTTGTTCTTTACTGCAGAAAATTTGATGGCCTGATGTGATCATTCGTATGTAGGTATATCTTGGGCTCTTGGACTCATGCCAGGCATTGGGAGAGTCCTTATGGACACTGAAATAGTACAGTCAACACTCAGATCCAAGAGGAATTCCCAGCAAGTGGCCCACTTGTAGACAGAGGTGAAGGGCATGGCCCAGTTTACCTGTATTAGACATAATCAGAGAGTAGGTGGAGAGGGTAGTGAGGGATTTCACTCTCTGCATGAGTCCATCCTTCTCACCCCTCACTCTAGAAGACCTGAGGAAGGCAGTGGAAAAGGCCCCGTTGGAGGTGAAAAATTTGTATACTGAAAACTACAGGACATTGCGGAAAGAAATTAAAGAAGAGACAAGTAATTGGAATGACATACCATGTTCGTAGACTGGATTATTAAATACTGTTGGCATTTCTATACTACATAAAGTGCTGTACACATGTATTGCAACAACCCACAAAATTCCATGTAATTATTATACAAGTGGTCAGAATCCGAAAATACATATGGAACCCCACCCAATTAGATAAAATAATCTTGAGAGCAAAGAGCAATGATGGAGATTAACACTTCCTGAACTCAAAACACAAAACAATTCCACAGTAGTCAAAACAGTCTGCTACTGGCATCAAGACAGTGAGATAGACCAATGAAATATAATAGAGAGACCCCAAATAAACGCACATATATATGGCCAACTGACCTTGGCCAAGGATCTAAGATTACCAAGTGAAGAAAGGATAGTCTCTTCAACAATCAACAGAATGAAAAGGCAACCTATAGGATGGGAGGAAATATGTGTAAACCTTGTATCTGAATAAGGGACCAATATCCAGAATATAAAAGAAACTATTACAAGGCAATTTCAGAGAAACAGCGGGCAAATAACTGAGTTTAAAAATGGGGAAAAAGCTTCACTAGACATTGCTCCATAAAGACATACAAGTGGTCAATCTACATATGAAAATTTGCTCAACATCGCTAAGCAACAGGGAAATGGAAATCAAGCCACAAGCAGATATCACTCACACCTGTTAGGATGTGTATTATAAAAGGACAATTAGGGCTTCCCCAGTGGCACAGTGGTTGAGAGTTTGCCTGCTGATGCAGGGGACACGTGTTTGTGCCCCGGTCTGGGAGGATTCCACATGCACTGAGCGGCTGGGCCCTTGAGCCATGGCCGCTGAGTCTTTGTGTTTGGAGCCTCTGCTCCGCAATGGGAGAGCCCACAACAATGAGAGGCCCATGTACAGCAAAAAAAAAAAAAAAAAAAAAAAAAAAAAAAAAAAAAAAAACAGGTAAGAAAATTATTGGATTCTGGCAAAGATGGGAAGAAGGGGAACATCTGTATCCTGTTTTATACCCTGTAGTAATGTAAAATGGTGTAGACATTATGGAAAACTGCATGGAGGTCCCCCAAAAATTATTAAGAGAACTCCCATAAAATCCACCAGTCACTCATTTAGGTTTATATACAAAGGAGATAAAACAAGAATGTCCAAGAGATATCTACAATCTCATGTCCATTGCAGCATTATGCACAATACACAACAAAGGAAAACTGCCTAGTGTCCATGGGAAGATGAATTAATAAAGAAAATGTGGTGTATACATACAGTGGAATGTCATTCAGTCTTTGAGAAAGAAGGAAATCCTGCCATAAGCAGCAACACGGAAGAACTTGGAGGACATTTGTAAGATGAAATAAACCAGTCACAGAAGGTCAAAAACTGAAAGAAAACTCCGAGAAGCAGAGAGTAGAAGGGTGGTTCCGAGAGCTGGCAGGAGGTTGACATGGGAAGTCTCTGTTCAATGGTTAGAATGTGTTATTTGCAAAATGGAAAAGTTCTAGACACATGCTGTACAACAAGGTGCATGTAGTCAACAGGACTGACTGGACATTTCAAAACTTGTTAAGAAGTTGGATTTCATCATATGTGTACCTTTACAACAATAAAATATACATATGTAAAATAAATACAAAGTGGAAAAAGGGGGAAAAAGGAGAAAAATAAGGAAAGGGAGTCAACAGAGGGAAAGAAGAAAGGAGGAAGGGTCTCGAATGTACACAGGTATCAGGAGATAATGGGAGAGAAGCTCCTCTCCCAAGGCTTTAAAGAAGACATCTCTCCAGAGTTCACTCCAGCAAGAGGGGGATGTCCTTTCTCTTCCCCATTCAACCAGAAGTGCCAATAGCATCCTAAGTGTGGCCCAGGCTGTCCTCAGGTGTACACTTTTCCTTGATCTCTAAACCAGCCACCCCTGACTCCCCATGGCTCAGGTGCCCTTCCTGTATCTCCTTCCACTTCTCTAAAGCATTTCCCTCTTCAAGTCCAGCCCGAGGCTGAATCCTGTCCTCACACGTGGGGTCCAGTGGGCGGGTCTCTGAGTTCTTAAGAGCCTCCCTGTGAGTAGCAGGCACTGAATCGCACACCAGGGTTCCCCTCAGCACCATCAGGAAACTACGACCTAGGGATTGAGGATTTCTAGAACAACTTACTCATACACAGTCTCTTGGGTAAACAAGTGACATTTTACAATCAAGCATATTCAGTTTTTTCTTTGGTGGGGAAAATATTGACACATATAAGGCAATCATATTGTATTAAAGTATGTATTTCTCAAAGGACTCACTATCGAAAAAGAATTTTTAAGTATAACTTTACATGTTTTAATTGACTTTACTCCCATACTTGTTTGCTTGCAAAAGCCTTCAGAAAATACCAAGAACCTACTTCATCTGGCAGTTTGCACAGTAACATGTTTGGAGATGCTCGTGTCACCCTGCTTGGTTTCTCTGTCCCACCTTGCAAAGCACAACCTCTTCTCCACCATCCTGGGAAGGGAGCCAGTGCCCACCCTGAGCACAATCCCTGGGGTAGATCTCTTGGTTCTGTCTTCACTGTATGCAGATTTCCTTGCCCAGCACACAGAAACACGTCCGGCACAAATGATGGAAGACACATTTTCCACAGGAGAAGGACATTTCGTTTCCTTAGCACAGAATCTGATAGTGAATATTAGCCTCAAAGGAGAAAGGTGGAGTGAATTTTCTCCATCTACTCCTTGAGTCCCCTTCTTTCTCGGACTCCTCAAGAACTGGGTGTGGCATGTGGGTACATACATGGGCTCCCTGCAAAAAGAAGAGGTCTGCCTAGCACTAGGTGCTTCAGGTAAGGGGGGAGGACTCATCCCGAGGCTCTAATAGCAAACAGTTAGAATGAGGGAAGTGGCAGAGAGATGTATCAGAACCATTCAGAATGCTATGAGACCTACTAAGAGATGAGATTTCTTATTAAATGAAGTTGTGATTGACCCAGTACTAGGGATGCTGAAACCCAGTTTGTTCACTAAGAATCCAGCCATGGAGCAACTAAGTCCGTGCACCCCAACTACTAAGCCTATGCTCTAGAGCCCACAAGTCACAACTACTGAGCCCACGTGCCACAGCTATTGAAGCATATGCACCTAGAGCCTGTGCTCTGGAACAACAGAAGCCACCAAAATGAGAACCCCACATATTGCAAAGAAGACCCAACACAGCCAAAAGAAAAAAAAAAAAGAATCCAGTAAACATTTGCCTGGGTTGTGATAGGATTTGTTTTCCTGGTTAAATGAGGCTCACTTGGTATAAAATCAATGCACACACTGAAAGTGTACAGTTTATTTACTTTTATATACATACCTATTCATGATGCAGTGGTAATGGGAATATTTTTTTAGAAAGTTGGCACTAGTAACAGTGATGTTTAGGGGAACATAAATCAAGGGAAACACAACACAAAAAGTGCACATACACACACAGAATCATACCACTCATTTCACATACAGACACACCCAGTCTCATGCACACAAACCTACACCACCTAACCGTATTACAGCTTCTTCCTGGGACTATAGTAATTGGTCACATTATTTGTAAATCACTTTCTATCACCAGGACCCCTACTCTCATTCCCAGCATAAATCTGGAATCAGTTTGCCCTCTACACTAAAACCAGCAAGAATATCCCACTTTCTCATCTTCAAAGTTCTTTCTCCCCAAGTGACTGACTCCAGAATACATACTGTTTTCACGTTCTGTGAAGGCCACCTGCAATTACAGAAGAGAAAACCCTATGAGGATAAGATCACAGTGATGCTCAGGTCTTTTGTTCATTTGCTGACAGTAGAAAACCTCATAAGAAACAGTGGTCCAGGGAACCCAGCAAGAGTAATCAGAGCAAACCTACTCAGGCTGAAAGGCAAGAACTTTGCTGGGAGGATGGAACTTCCAAGTCCCTTTAGGTTGGAAATTACAGAATTCCTTTCCTAGAGGAAAACTCGCTGCAGGAGAGAGAGCTCCATACTCTACAGGCTGTAATGGATGCTGTCAATTTTAATATCCAGTGGAAACAGGCACCATGAGTTGGTAATAGACTCTCACTCCACATTCTCCCAACCAAGGGAATTGTATGTATCTGGAAGGAATACTCTCAAATATACATAACTCAATTCTACTGAAAGAGAAATAAAGCAATATTTCTATCTCAGGCCAGAAAAAATCCAGCTTACCTTGATTTTCCACAGAGGCTTTTCTTCTGTCCTATCACGGTGCAGGTCATCCGCCACAACCTCAGGGAGACCTGGAGGGACACAGAGTAACTGTCAGGACACTGGTGATGCGGCTCAGGAATTACTCAGGGGCTTTCTTCTCGATGAGGACATGGGGTAGGGAGTATGGATGTGGGAGGTTAGTAAGTGTGGGCTGAGCTGGTGCTGGGCCTTCCTCTTTTGGGGGATGAAGGAAGGCAAAGGACAAGAGGAGGGAAATGAAAACAGAGCTTTGGCTTTCTAGCTAAGGGGAGCCTCATCAGAAGGGAAGGGTCGATCTAAAAAATGGTAAACACTAAAATGCATGCTCTGTTTCAATGACACAGACCCATGACCCATCCTGCCTCTTTTGAGTTTCTGCTAAATTGCCACTGTCTCTTGATTTTTCAGAAAATTTCTGAATGGCAAAGCAAGAGAAGATGACTATAAGCACAGTACAGTCAAAGGACATGGACACAATAACTCTATTATATCATTAATTTGGAAAGAACAAATCAGAATTCTACACATATTTCCTTCTGCTTCCTGATTTCATATTCACCTTCCTTAGTTTCTAAAGAACCGGGTGGAACACAAGTGTTCTAGGAATTGTCTCGCTTAGATCCTACCTGAGAGTTGTTCGCTACGTGAATCGTCATCAGCATCGCTGATATTTATGCTCTCCACGATCCATTCTGTACAAACACAACCATGAGCATAAAGTGATTATACAAGTTGACCCACCCATTTCTCCTACTCGACTTGCTGGCTCACACAGCATCGCCCTGGTCTTCCCTCCAGGTTCTCAGACCTCCCCTGTGCTCTGTGCAGACAGAGTCCTTCAATAAGATATTGATCACCGTTGAAAATTGAAAATGATGGAGAGATGCTGAGAAAATCACCTTTCGACCCCTCACTTCTATAGACCCATTTATAGCTTTCACCGTCAACCTTACCAACCTGAAATTCCAGATGTTACAGACACACTTGAAACATGGCTAGAGTGACCAAGCAATTGCGTGGTTTTTGCATGTTTTAATAGAATGAGTTAATTATTGTTTGAACTAAATTAATTATAAATAGACACATTTGGTTAGTGGCTACCACACTGGAAAGCTCAGCTCTAAGAAATCCAAAGATGAGAAAGACGCAACCAGCCACCCCTCCCCTGGTTGTTCTTTACTGCAGAAAATTTGATGGCCTGATGTGATCATTCGTACGTAGGTATATCTTGGGCTCTTGGACTCATGCCAGGCATTGGGAGAGTCCTTATGGACACTGAAATAGTACAGTCAACACTCAGATCCAAGAGGAATTCCGAGCAAGGGACCCACTTGTAGACAGAGGTGAAGGGCATGGCCCAGTACACCTGTATTAGACATAATCAGAGTGTAGGTGCAGAGGGGAGGGAGGGATTTCACTCTCTCCATGAGTATATCCTTCTCACCCCTGACTCTAGAAGACCTGAGGAAGGCTGTAGAAAAGGCCCCATAGGAGGAAAAAATTTGTATACTGAAAACTACAGGACATTGCGGAAAGAAATTAAAGAAGAGACAAGTAATTGCAATGACATACCATGTTCATAGACTGGATTATTAAATACTGTTGGCTTTTCTATACTACATAAAGTGATGTACACATATATCGCAACAACCCACAAAATTCCATGTCATTATTATAGAAGTGGACAGAATCCTAAAATACTTGTGGAACCACCTCAAGTAGATAAAACAATCTTGAGAGCAAAGAGCAATGATGGAGATTATCACTTCCTGAACTCAAAACACATAACAATGCCACAGTAGTCAAAACAGGCTGCTACTGGCTTCAAGACAGTGAGATAGACCAATGAAATATAATAGAGAGACCTCAAATAAACGCACATATATATTGCCAACTGACCTTGGCCAAGGTTCTAAGATTACCAAGTGAAGAAAGGATGGTCTCTTCAACAATCAACAGAATGAAAAGGCAACCTATAGGATGGGAGGAAATATGTGTAAACCTTGAATCTGAATAAGGGACCAATATCCAGAATATAAAAGAAACTACTACAAGGCAATTTCAGAGAAACAGCGGGCAAATAACTGAGTTTAAAAATGGGTAAAAAGCTTCACTAGACATTTCTCCATAAAGACATACAAGTGGTCAATCTACATATGAAAATTTGCTCAACATCGCTAAGCATCAGAAAAATGGAAATCAAGCCATAAGGAGATATCACTCACACCTGTTAGAATGTGTATTATAAAAAGACAATTAGGGCTTCCCTGGTGGCACAGCGGTTGAGGGTCCGCCTGCCAATGCAGGGGAAACATGTTCGTGCCCAGGTTTGAGGGGATCCCACATGCCGCTCAGTGGCTTGGCGCATGAACCATGGCCGCTGAGCCTGTGCGTTTGGAGCCTGTGCTCCGCAACGGGAGACCTCACAACAATGAGAGGCCCTGGTACTGCAAATAAATAAATAAATAAATAAATAAATAAAGAAGAATAAGAAAAGAAAGAAAATTACTGGATGCTGGAAAAGATGTGAAGAAGTGGAACTTCTCTACCCTGTTTTGTACCCTGTAGTAATGTAAAATGGTGTAGCCATTATGGAAAAAAGAATGGAGGTCCCCCAAAAATTATTAAGAGAACTCTCATAAAATCCACCAGTCACTCATTTAGCTTTGTATACAAAGGAGATAAAATAAGAATGTCCAAGAGATATCTACAATCTCATGTCCATTGCAGCATTATACACAATACACAACAAAGGAAAACTGCCTAGTGTCCATGGGAAGATGAATTAATAAAGAAAATGTGGTGTATACATACAGTGGAATGTCATTCAGTGTTTGAAAAAGAAGGAAATCCTGCCATTTGCAGCAACACGGAAGAACTTGGAGGACATTTGTAAGAGTGAAATAAGCCAGTCACAGAAGGTCAAAAACTGAAAGAAAACTCCGAGAAGCCAAGAGAAGGGTGGTTCCGAGAGCTGGCAGGAGGTTGACATGGGAAGTCTCTGTTCAATGGTTAGAATGTGTTATTTCAAAATGGAAAAGTTCTAAACACATGCTGTACAACAAGGTGCACGTAGTCAACAGGACTGACTGGACATTTCAAAACTTGTTAAGAAGTTCGATTTCATCGTATGTGTACTTTTACAACAATAAAATATACATATGTAAAATAAATACAAAGTGGAAAAAGGGGAAAAAGAAGAAAAATAAGGAAAGGGAGTCAACAGAGGGAAAGAAGAAAGGAGGAAGGGTCTCGAATGTACACAGGTATCAGGAGATAATGGGAGAGAAGCTCCTCTCCCCAGGCTTTAAAGAAGATATCTCTCCAGAGTTCACTCCAGCAGGAGGGGGATGTCCTTTCTCTTCCCCATTCAACCAGAAGTGCCAAGAGCATCCTAAGTGTGGCCCAGGCTGTGCTCAGGTGTACACTTTTCCTTGATCTCTAAACCAACCACCCCTCACTCCCCATGGCTCAGGTGCCCTTCCTGTATCTCCTTCCACTTCTCTAAAGCATTTCCCTCTTCAAGTCCAGCCCGAGGCTCCAATTCTGTCCTCACACGTGGGGTCCACGGAGCGGGTCCCTGAGTTCTTAAGAGCCTCCCTGTGAGTAGCAGACACTGAATCGGACACCAGGGTTCCCCTCAGCACCATCAGGAAACTACGACCTAGGGATTGAGGATTTCTAGAACAACTTTACTCATAGACAGTCTCTTGGGTAAACAAGTGACATTTTACAATCAAGTATTTTCAATGTTTTCCTTGGTGGGGAAAATATTGACACATATAAGGCAATCATATTCTATTAAAGTATGTATTTCTCAAAGGACTCTCTATCGAAAAAAAATTTTTAAGTATACAATTCGATGTTTTAATTGACTTTACTCCCAGACTTGTTTGCTTGCAAAAGCCTTCAGAAAATACCAAGAACCTACTTCATCTGGCAGTTTGCACAGCAACATGAGTGGAGATGCTCTTGTCACACTGCTTGGTTTCTCTGTCCCACCTTGCAAAGCACAACCTCCTCTCCACCCTCCTGGGAAGGGAGTCAGCGCCCACCTTGAGCTCAATCCCTGGGGTAGATCTCTTGGTTCTGTCTTCACTGTATGCAGTGTTTCTTGCCCAGCACACAGAAACAGGGCCGGCACAAGTGATGGAAGACAGACTTTCCACAGGAGAAGGACATTTCGTTTCCTTAGCACAGAATCCGATAGTGAATATTAGCCTCAAAGGAGAAAGGTGGAGTGAATTTCCTCCATCTACTCCTGGAGGCTCCTTCTTTCTCGGACTCCTCCAGAACTGGGTGTGGCATGTGGGTACAAGCATGGGCTCCCTGCAAAAGGAAGGAAGCCTGCCTAGCACTAGGTGCTTCAGGTAAGGGGGGAGGACTCATCCCGAGGCTCTAATAGGAAACAGTTAGAATGACGGAAGTGGCAGAGAGATGTATCAGAAACATTCAGAATGCTATGAGACCTACTAAGGGATGAGATTTCTTATTAAATGAAGTTGTAATTGACCCAGTAGTAGGCATGCTGAAAAGCCAGTTTTGTTCACTAAGAATCCAGCCATGGAGCAACGAAGCCCGTGCACCACAACTACTAAGCCTGTGCTCTAGAGCCCACAAGTCAAGGCCAAGATGTGGGGTATTGGAAAATTTGTACACTGCCTGTGGGAATGTAAAATGGTGCAGCTATTATGAACAAGAGTATGGGGATTCCTTATAAAATTATAAACAGAAATATCCTATGATTCAGCAATCACAGTTCTGGGTATATATACAAAGGAAATTAAATCAGTATCACAATGAGTTGAAATGAGGTTCATTGCAGCATTCTCCACAATAGCCTAGATATGCAACCAACTTCACAAAACAAGTAAGTGTCCTGTGCCTGAGCTAACCTTAGGTACTTCAAAACAACTCCGTAAGTCTCTTAGCCCCTTAGAGAGGATGAAAGCAATATTAGAGTTAAAAGTAACTTGTCCCAATTCCCTTAGTCTGGAATACTGAAACAAAAGTTCTACAGCAGGGGAAGCCTCATAAACACACAGCACCTGCCAGGGTTTACCCCAGCCTTGGAAGAACTGGGAAGGATAAGACCAAGGCAGGCCTGAGGAAAGGTCAGAGTGTAGGCAGGACGGGAGTGTGGGGAGCTGGGGCAGCGCTGTCCAGATGGAGCAGTGGGTTGTAAGAAGAGCAGTGACCCTGGGTCCTGCTGCCCTGAGTCTTTGTCCTGTGCCTGGTGAATTCCAGGAGACCAGGTTAGCAGGGCTGTGAGAGCCAGTGTGTGAAGTGAGCCCAGCAGCCCCTTCACACAGTCCTCTAGAATTCCTGCCGGCCATGAAGGGTCTTTAGGGGCAGCTGGAGGTGGAGCCCTCTCAAATGGAAGCATGTCAGCACATCAGCCTTGGGAGGTGCTGAGGCTGAAATGAGGAGACTGAGCACATGCAGTGATCCCAAAGCATGTGTTCTCTGACGCATCCACCTCTGGGAGCGCCCTTTCCATGAGGAATAAACAGTGAGGACAAACCTAAGGTGAAGCTACAAGTCCTGAAAGTGTAGAGGGAGAGAGTTCAAGTCTCATCCACCACCTGACACTCACTATAAGAACTTTTTCTCCAGTGTCAAGTGATTATGAGAGTTTTGTTCCCACTAGGATATGGCCATCATACGTGAATGTAAAAAGGAAACCAAAATCCTGGTGCAAAATACCCTCCCGGTATCAAACAGAAATGAACCTTTCATCTTTGGCAGTGAAAAAGCAATGAAAGAGTAGTCTTGTGAGAAAGAAAATTTCTGAATGGCAAAGCAAGAAAAGATGACTATAAGCACAGTACAGTCAAAGGACATGGACATCATAACTCTATTATATCATTAAAATTTGGAAAGAACAAATCAGAATTCTACACATATTTCCTTCTTCTTCCTGATTTCATATTCACCTTCCTTAGTTTCTAAAAAACCGGGTGGAACTCAAGTGTTCTAGGAATTGTCTCGCTTTAGATCCTACCTGAGAGTTGTTCGCTATGTGAATCGTCCTCAGCATCGCTGTTATGTATGCTGTCCACGATGCATTCTGTACAAACACAACCATGAGCATAAAGTTATTATACAAGTTGAGCCACCCATTTCTCCTACTCGACTTGCTGGCTCACACAGCATCGCCCTGGTCTTCCCTCCAGGTTCTCAGACCTCCCCTCTGCTCTGTGCAGACAGAGACCTTCAATAAGATATTGATCACAGTTAAAAATTTCAAATGAGGGAGAGATGCTGAGAAAATCACCTTTCGACCTCTCTCTTCTATAGACCCATTTAGAGCTTTCACCGTCAACCTTACCAACCTGAAATTCCAGATGTTACAGACACACTTGAAACATGGCTAGTGTGACCAAGCAATTGTGTGTTTTTTGCATTTTTTAATAGAATGAGTTAATTATTGTTGGAACTAAATTAATTATAAATTGACACATTTGGTTAGTGGCTCCCACACTGGAAAGCTCAGATCTAAGAAATCCAAAGATGAGAAAGAGGCAACCAGCCACCCCTCCCCTGGTTGTTCTTTACTGCAGAAAATTTGATGGCCTGATCTGATCATTCGTATGTAGGTATATCTTGGGCTCTTGGACCCACGCTAGGCATTGCGAGAGTCCTTGTGGACACTGAAATAGTACATTCAACACTCAGATCCAAGAGGAATTCCCAGCAAGTGACCCACTTGTAGTCAGAGGTGAAGGGCATGGCCAAGTACACCTGTATTAGACATAATCAGAGTGTAGGTGCAGAGGGGAGGGAGGGATTTCACTCTCTCCATGAGTACATCCTTCTCACCCCTGAATCCAGAAGACCTGAGGAAGGCTTTAGAAAAGTCCCCATAGGAGGTAAAAAATTTGTATACTGCAACCTACAGGACATTGCGGAAAGAAATTAAAGAAGAGACAAGTAATTGCAATGACATACCATGTTCATAGACTGGATTATTAAATACTGTTGGCTTTTCTATACTACATAAAGTGATGTACACATATATCGCAACAACCCACAAAATTCCATGTCATTATTATAGAAGGGGACAGAATCCTAAAATACTTGTGGAACCACCTCAAGTAGATAAAACAATCTTGAGAGCAAAGAGCAATGATGGGAGATTATCACTTCCTGAACTCAAAACACATAACAATGCCACAGTAGTCAAAACACTCTGCTAATGTCATCAAGACAGTGAGATAGACCAATGAAATATAATAGAGAGACCTCAAATAAACGCACATATATATTGCCAACTGATCTTGGCCAAGGTTCTAAGATTACCAAGTGAAGAAAGGATGGTCTCTTCAACAATCAACAGAATGAAAAGGCAACCTATAGGATGGGAGGAAATATGTGTAAACCTTGAATCTGAATAAGGGACCAATATCCAGAATATAAAAGAAACTACTACAAGGCAATTTCAGAAAAACAGCGGGCAAATAACTGGGTTTAAAAATGGGTAAAAAGCTTCACTAGACATTTCTCCATAAAGACATACAAGTGGTCAATCTACATATGAAAATTTGCTCAACATCGCTAAGCATCAGGAAAATGGAAATCAAGCCACAAGGAGATATCACTCACACCTGTTAGAATGTGTATTATAAAAAGACAATTAGGGCTTCCCTGGTGGCACAGTGGTTGAGGGTCCACCTGCCGATGCAGGGTACATGTTCGTGCCCCGGTTTGAGAGGATCCCACATGCCGCTGAGTGGCTTGGCACATGAACCATGGCCGCTGAGCCTGTGCGTTTGGAGCCTGTGCTCCGCAACGGGAGACCTCACAACAATGAGAGGCCCTTGTACTGCAAAAAAAACAAAAAAAAATGAAGAAGAAGAAAAGAAAGAAAATTACTGGATGCTGGAAAAGATGTGAAGAAGTGGAACTTCTCTACCCTGTTTTGTACCCTGTAGTAATGTAAAATGGTGTAGCCATTATGGAAAAAAGAATGGAGGTCCCCCAAAAATTATTAAGAGAACTCTCATAAAATCCACCAGTCACTCATGTAGCTTTGTATACAAAGGAGATAAACAAGAATTTCCTAGAGTTATCTACAATCTCATGTCCATTGCAGCATTATACACAATACACAACAAAGGAAAACTGCCTAGTGTCCATGGGAATATGAATTAATAAAGAAAATGTGGTGTATACATACAGTGGAATGTCATTCAGTGTTTGAAAAAGAAGGAAATCCTGCCATTTGCAGCAACACGGAAGAACTTGGAGGACATTTGTAAGAGTGAAATAAGCCAGTCACAGAAGGTCAAAAACTGAAAGAAAACTCCGAGAAGCCGAGAGAAGGGTGGTTCCGAGAGCTGGCAGGAGGTTGACATGGGAAGTCTCTGTTCAATGGTTAGAATGTGTTATTTCAAAATGGAAAAGTTCTAAACACATGCTGTACAACAAGGTGCACGTAGTCAACAGGACTGACTGGACATTTCAAAACTTGTTAAGAAGTTGGATTTCATCGTATGTGTACTTTTACAACAATAAAATATACATATGTAAAATAAATACAAAGTGGAAAAAGGGGGAAAAGAAGAAAAATAAGGAAAGGGAGTCAACAGAGGGAAAGAAGAAAGGAGGAAGGGTCTCGAATGTACACAGGTATCAGGAGATAATGGGAGAGAAGCTCCTCTCCCCAGGCTTTAAAGAAGACATCTCTCCAGAGTTCACTCCAGCAGGAGGGGGATGTCCTTTCTCTTCCCCATTCAACCAGAAGTGCCAAGAGCATCCTAAGTGTGGCCCAGGCTGTGCTCAGGTGTACACTTTTCTTTAATCTCTAAACCAACCACCCCTCACTCCCCATGGCTCAGGTGCCCTTCCTGTATCTCCTTCCACTTCTCTAAAGCATTTCCCTCTTCAAGTCCAGCCCGAGGCTCCAATTCTGTCCTCACACGTGGGGTCCACGGAGCGGGTCTCTGAGTTCTTAAGAGCCTCCCTGTGAGTAGCAGGCACTGAATCGCACACCATGGTTCCCCTCAGCACCATCAGTAAACTACGACCTAGGGATTGAGGATTTCTAGAACAACTTTACTCATAGACAGTCTCTTGGGTAAACAAGTGACATTTTACAATCAAGTATTTTCAGTTTTTTCTTTGGTGGGGAAAATATTGACACATATAAGGCAATCATATTCTATTAAAGTATGTATTTCTCAAAGGACTCACTATCGAAAAAAAATTTTAAGTATACATTTCCATGTTTTAATTGACTTTACTCCCAGACTTGTTTGCTTGCAAAAGCCTTCAGAAAATACCAAGAACCTACTTCATCTGGCAGTTTGCACAGCAACATGAGTGGAGATGCTCTTGTCACACTGCTTGGTTTCTCTGTCCCACCTTGCAAAGCACAACCTCCTCTTCGCCCTCCTGGGAAGGGAGTCAGCGCCCACCTTGAGCTCAATCCCTGGGGTAGATCTCTTGGTTCTGTCTTCACTGTATGCAGTGTTTCTTGCCCAGCACACAGAAACAGGGCCGGCACAAGTGATGGAAGACAGACTTTCCACAAGAGAAGGACATTTTGTTTCCTTAGCACAGAATCTGATAGTGAATATTAGCTTCAAAGGAGAAAGGTGGAGTGAAATTCCTCCATCTACTCCTGGAGGCTCCTTCTTTCTCGGACTCCTCCAGAACTGGGTGTGGCATGTGGGTACAAGCTTGGGCTCCCTGCAAAAGGAAGGAGGCCTGCCTAGCACTAGTTGCTTCAGGTAAGGGGGGAGGACTCATCCCGAGGCTCTAATAGGAAACATTTAGAATGAGGGAAGTGGCAGAGAGATGTATCAGAACCATTCAGAATGCTATGAGACCTACTAAGTGATGAGATTTCTTATTAAATGAAGTTGTAATTGACCCAGTAGTAGGCATGCTGAAAACCCAGTTTTGTTCACTAAGAATCCAGCCATGGAGCAACTAAGCCCGGGCACCACAACTACTAAGCCTGTGCTCTAGAGCCCACAAGTCAAGGCCAAGATGTGGGGTATTGGAAAATTTGTACACTGCCTGTGGGAATGTAAAATGGTGCAGCTATTATGAACAAGAGTATGGGGATTCCTTATAAAATTATAAACAGAAATATCCTATGATTCAGCAATCACAGTTCTGGGTATATATCCAAAGGAAATTAAATCAGTATCACAATGAGTTGAAATTAGGTTCATTGCAGCATTCTCCACAATAGCCTAGATATGCAACCAACTTCACAAAACAAGTAAGTGTCCTGTGCCTGAGCTAACCTTAGGTACTTCAAAACAACTCCGTAAGTCTCTTAGCCCCTTAGAGAGGATGAAAACAATATTAGAGTTAAAAGTAACTTGTCCCAATTCCCTTAGTCTGGAATACTGAAACAAAAGTTCTACAGCAGGGGAAGCCTCATAAACACACAGCACCTGCCAGGGTTTACCCCAGCCTTGGAAGAACTGGGAAGGATAAGACCAAGGCAGGCCTGAGGAAAGGTCAGAGTGTAGGCAGGACGGGAGTGTGGGGAGCAGGGGCAGGGCTGTCCGGATGGAGCAGTGGGTTGTAAGAAGAGCAGTGACCCTGGGTCCTGCTGCCCTGAGTCTTTGTCCTGGGCCTGGTGAATTCCAGGAGACCAGGTTAGCAGGGCTGTGAGAGCCAGGGTGTGAAGTGAGCCCAGAAGCCCCTTCACACAGTCCTCTAGAATTCCTGCCGGCCATGAAGGGTCTTTAGGGGCAGCTGGACGTGGAGCCCTCTCAAATGGAAGCATGTCAGCACATCAGCCTTGGGAGGTGCTGAGGCTGAAATGAGGAGACTGAGCACATGCAGTGATCCCAAAGCATGTGTTCTCTGATGCATCCACCTCTGGGAGCGCCCTTTCCATGAGGAATAAACACTGAGGACAAACCAAAGGTGAAGCGACAAGTCCTGAAAGTGTAGAGGGAGAGAGTTCAAGTCTCATCCACCACCTGACACTCACTATAAGAAATTGTTCTCCAGTGTCAAGGGATTATGAGAGTTTTGTTCCCACTAGGATATGGCCATCATACGTGAATGTAAAAAGGAAACCAAAATCCTGGTGCAAAATACCCTCCCGGTATCAAACAGAAATGAACCTTTCATCTTTGGCAGTGAAAAAGCAATGAAAGAGTAGTCTTGTGAGAAAGAAAATTTCTGAATGGCAAAGCAAGAAAAGATGACTATAAGCACAGTACAGTCAAAGGACATGGACATCATAACTCTATTATATCATTAAAATTTGGAAAGAACAAATCAGAATTCTACACATATTTCCTTCTTCTTCCTGATTTCATATTCACCTTCCTTAGTTTCTAAAGAACCGGGTGGAACCCAAGTATTCTAGGAATTGTCTCGCTTTAGATCCTACCTGAGAGTTGTTCGCTATGTGTATTGTCCTCAGCATCGCTGTTATATATGCTCTCCACGATGCATTCTGTACAAACACAACCATGAGCATAAAGTTATTATACAAGTTGATCCATCCATTTCTCCTACTCGACTTGCTGGCTCACACAGCATCGCCCTGGTCTTCCCTCAAGATTCTCAGTACTCCCCTGTGCTCTGTGCAGACAGAGCCCTTCAATAAGATATTGATCACCGTTGAAAATTGCAAATGAGGGAGAGATGCTGAGAAAATTACCTTTCGACCCCTCACTTGTATAGACCCATTTAGAGCTTTCACCGTCAACCTTACCAACCTGAAATTCCAGATGTTACAGACACACTTGAAACATGGCTAGTGTGACCAAGCAATTGTGTGTTTTTTGCATTTTTTAATAGAATGAGTTAATTATTGTTTGAACTAAATTAATTATAAATAGACACATTTGGTTAGTGGCTCCCGCACTGGAATGCTCAGATCTAAGAAATCCAAAGATGAGAAAGAGGCAACCAGCCACCCCTCCCCTGGTTGTTCTTTACTGCAGAAAATTTGATGGCCTGATCTGATCATTCGTATGTAGGTTTATCTTGGGCTCTTGGACCCACACTAGGCATTGCGAGAGTCCTTGTGGACACTGAAATAGTACAGTCAACACTCAGATCCAAGAGGAATTCCCAGCAAGGGACCCACTTTTAGACAGAGGTGAAGGGCATGGCCCAGTACACCTGTATTAGACATAATCAGAGTGTAGGTGCAGAGGGGAGGGAGGGATTTCACTCTCTCCATGAGTACATCCTTCTCAGCCCTGACTCTAGAAGACCTGAGGACGGCTGTCGAAAAGGACCCATAGGAGGTAAAAAATTTGTATACTGAAAACTACAGGACATTGCGGAAAGAAATTAAAGAAGAGACAAGTAATTGCAATGACATACCATGTTCATAGACTGGATTATTAAATACTGTTGGCTTTTCTATACTACATAAAGTGATGTACACATATATCGAAACAACCCACAAAATTCCATGTCATTATTATAGAAGTGGACAGAATCGTAAAATACTTGTGGAACCACCTCAAGTAGATAAAACAATCTTAAGAGCAAAGAGAAATGATGGAGATTATCACTTCCTAAACTCAAAACACATAACAATGCCACAGTAGTCAAAACAGTCTGCTACTGGCATCAAGACAGTGAGATAGACCAATGAAATATAATAGAGAGACCTCAAATAAACGCACATATATATTGCCAACTGATCTTGGCCAAGGTTCTAAGATTACCAAGTGAAGAAAGGATGGTCTCTTCAACAATCAACAGAATGAAAAGGCAACCTATAGGATGGGAGGAAATATGTGTAAACCTTGAATATGAATAAGGGACCAATATCCAGAATATAAAAGAAACTACTACAAGGCAATTTCAGAAAAACAGCGGGCAAATAACTGAGTTTAAAAATGGGTAAAAAGCTTCACTAGACATTTCTCCATAAAGACATACAAGTGGTCAATCTACATATGAAAATTTGCTCAACATCGCTAAGCATCAGGAAAATGGAAATCAAGCCACAAGGAGATATCACTCACACCTGTTAGAATGTGTATTATAGAAAGACAATTAGGGCTTCCCTGGTGGCACAGTGGTTGAGAGTCCGCCTGCCGATGCAGGGGACACATGTTCGTGCCCCGATTTGAGAGGATCCCACATGCCGCTGAGTGGCTTGGCGCATGAACCATGGCCGCTGAGCCTGTGCGTTTGGAGCCTGTGCTCCGCAACGGGAGACCTCACAACAATGAGAGGCCCTTGTACTGCAAAAAAAAAAAAAAAAAAAAAAAAAAGAAGAAGAAGAAGAAAAGAAAGAAAATTACTGGATCCTGGAAAAGATGTGAAGAAGTGGAACTTCTCTACACTGTTTTGTACCCTGTAGTAATGTAAAATGGTGTAGCCATTATGGAAAACAGAATGGAGGTCCCCCAAAAATTATTAAGAGAACTCTTATAAAATCCAACAGTCACTCATTTAGCTTTGTATACAAAGGAGATAAACAAGAATTTCCAAGAGATATCTACAATCTCATGTCCATTGCAGCATTATAAACAATACACAACAAAGGAAAACTGCCTAGTGTCCATGGGAATATGAATTAATAAAGAAAATGTGGTGTATACATACAGTGGAATGTCATTCAGTGTTTGAAAAAGAAGGAAATCCTGCCATTTGCAGCAACACGGAAGAACTTGGAGGACATTTGTAAGAGTGAAATAAGCCAGTCACAGAAGGTCAAAAACTGAAAGAAAACTCCGAGAAGCCGAGAGAAGGGTGGTTCCGAGAGCTGGCAGGAGGTTGACATGGGAAGTCTCTGTTCAATGGTTAGAATGTGTTATTTCAAAATGGAAAAGTTCTAAACACATGCTGTACAACAAGGTGCACGTAGTCAACAGGACTGACTGGACATTTCAAAACTTGTTAAGAAGTTCGATTTCATCGTATGTGTACTTTTACAACAATAAAATATACATATGTAAAATAAATACAAAGTGGAAAAAGGGGAAAAAGAAGAAAAATAAGGAAAGGGAGTCAACAGAGGGAAAGAAGAAAGGAGGAAGGGTCTCGAATGTACACAGGTATCAGGAGATAATGGGAGAGAAGCTCCTCTCCCCAGGCTTTAAAGAAGACATCTCTCCAGAGTTCACTCCAGCAGGAGGGGGATGTCCTTTCTCTTCCCCATTCAACCAGAAGTGCCAATAGCATCCTAAGTGTGGCCCAGGCTGTGCTCAGGTGTACACTTTTCCTCGATCTCTAAACCAACCACCCCTCACTCCCCATGGCTCAGGTGCCCTTCCTGTATCTCCTTCCACTTCTCTAAAGCATTTCCCTCATCAAGTCAAGCCCGCGGCTCCAATCCTGTCCTCACACGTGGTGTCCACGGAGCTGGTCTTTGAGTTCTTAAGAGCCTCCCTGTGAGTAGCAGGCTCTGAATCGCACACCAGGGTTCCCCTCAGCAACATCAGGAAACTATGACCTAGGGATTGAGGATTTCTAGAACAACTTTACTCATAGACAGTCTCTTGGGTAAACAAGTGACATTTTACAATCAAGTATTTTCAGTTTTTTCTTTGGTGGGGAAAATATTGACACATATAAGGCAATCATATTCTATTAAAGTATGTATTTCTCAAAGGACTCACTATCGAAAAAAAATTTTTAAGTATACATTTCCATGTTTTAATTGACTTTACTCCCAGACTTGTTTGCTTGCAAAAGCCTTCAGAAAATACCAAGAACCTACTTCATCTGGCAGTTTGCACAGCAACATGAGTGGAGATGCTCTTGTCACACTGCTTGGTTTCTCTGTCCCACCTTCCAAAGCACAACCTCCTGTCCGCCCTCCTGGGAAGGGAGTCAGCGCCCACCTTGACCTCAATCCCTGGGGTAGATCTCTTGGTTCTGTCTTCACTGTATGCAGTGTTTCTTGCCCAGCACACAGAAACAGGGCCGGCACAAGTGATGGAACACAGACTTTCCACAGGAGAAGGACATTTTGTTTCCTTAGCACAGAATCTGATAGTGAATATTAGCCTCAAAGGAGAAAGGTGGAGTGAATTTCCTCCATCTACTCCTGGAGGCTCCTTCTTTCTCGGACTCCTCCAGAACTGGGTGTGGCATGTGGGTACAAGCTTGGGCTCCCTGCAAAAGGAAGGAGGCCTGCCTAGCACTAGGTGCTTCAGGTAAGGGGGGAGTACTCATCCCAAGGCTCTAATAGGAAACATTAGAATGAGGGAAGTGGCAGAGAGATGTATCATAACCATTCAGAATGCTATGAGACCTACTAAGGGATGAGATTTCTTATTAAATGAAGTTGTAATTGACCCAGTAGTAGGCATGCTGAAAACCCAGTTTTGTTCACTAAGAATCCAGCCATGGAGCAACTAAGCCCGTGCACCACAACTACTAAGCCTGTGCTCTAGAGCCCACAAGTCAAGGCCAAGATGTGGGGTATTGGAAAATTTGTACACTGCCTGTGGGAATGTAAAATGGTGCAGCTATTATGAACAAGAGTATGGGGATTCCTTATAAAATTATAAACAGAAATATCCTATGATTCAGCAATCACAGTTCTGGGTATATATCCAAAGGAAATTAAATCAGTATCACAATGAGTTGAAATGAGGTTCATTGCAGCATTCTCCACAATAGCCTAGATATGCAACCAACTTCACAAAACAAGTAAGTGTCCTGTGCCTGAGCTAATCTTAGGTACTTCAAAACAACTCCGTAAGTCTCTTATCCCCTTAGAGAGGATGAAAACAATATTAGAGTTAAAAGTAACTTGTCCCAATTCCCTTAGTCTGGAATACTGAAACAAAAGTTCTACAGCAGGGGAAGCCTCATAAACACACAGCACCTGCCAGGGTTTACCCCAGCCTTGGAAGAACTGGGAAGGATAAGACCAAGGCAGGCCTGAGGAAAGGTCAGAGTGTAGGCAGGACGGGAGTGTGGGGAGCAGGGGCAGGGCTGTCCGGATGGAGCAGTGGGTTGTAAGAAGAGCAGTGACCCTGGGTCCCGCTGCCCTGAGTCTTTGTCCTGGGCCTGGTGAATTCCAGGAGACCAGGTTAGCAGGGCTGTGAGAGCCAGGGTGTGAAGTGAGCCCAGAAGCCCCTTCACACAGTCCTCTAGAATTCCTGCCGGCCATGAAGGGTCTTTAGGGGCAGCTGGACGTGGAGCCCTCTCAAATGGAAGCATGTCAGCACATCAGCCTTGGGAGGTGCTGAGGCTGAAATGAGGAGACTGAGCACATGCAGTGATCCCAAAACATGTGTTCTCTGACGCATCCACCTCTGGGAGGGCCCTTTCCATGAGGAATAAACAGTGAGGACAAACCAAAGGTGAAGCGACAAGTCCTGAAAGTGTAGAGGGAGAGAGTTCAAGTCTCATCCACCACCTGACACTCACTATAAGAACTTGTTCTCAAGTGTCAAGTGATTATGAGACTTTTGTTCCCACTAGGATATGGCCATCATACGTGAATGTAAAAAGGAAACCAAAATCCCTGGTGCAAAATACCAAGCAGATACCAAAGAGAAATGAACCTTTCATCTTTGGCAGTGAAAAAGCAATGAAAGAGTAGTCTTGTGAGAAAGAAAATTTCTGAATGGCAAAGCAAGAAAAGATGACTATAAGCACAGTACAGTCAAAGGACATGGACACCATAACTCTATTATATCATTAAAATTTGGAAAGAACAAATCAGAATTCTACACATATTTCCTTCTTCCTGATTTCATATACACCTTCCTTAGTTTCTAAAGAACCGGGTGGAACCCAAGTGTTCTAGGAATTGTCTCGCTTTAGATCCTACCTGAGAGTTGTTCGCTATGTGAATCGTCATCAGCATCGCTGTTATGTATGCTCTCCACGATGCATTCTGTACAAACACAACCATGAGCATAAAGTTAATATACAAGTTGACCCATCCATTTCTCCTACTCGACTTGCTGGCTCACACAGCATCACCCTGGTCTTCGCTCCAGGTTCTCAGACCTCCCCTGTGCTCTGTGCAGACAGAGTCCTTCAATAACATATTGATCACAGTTTAAAATTTCAAATGAGGGAGAGATGATGAGAAAATCACCTTTCGACCCCTCACTTCTATAGACCCATTTAGAGCTTTCACCGTCAACCTTACCAACCTGAAATTCCAGATGTTACAGACACACTTGAAACATGGCTAGTGTGACCAAGCAATTGTGTGTTTTTTGCATTTTTTAATAGAATGAGTTAATTATTGTTTGAACTAAATTAATGATAAATAGACACATTTGGTTAGTGGCTCCCACACTGGAAAGCTCAGCTCTAAGAAATCCAAAGATGAGAAAGAGGCAACCAGCCACCCCTCCCCTGGTTGTTCTTTACTGCAGAAAATTTGATGGCCTGATCTGATCATTCGTATGTAGGTATATCTTGGGCTCTTGGACCCACGCTAGGCATTGCGAGAGTCCTTGTGGACACTGAAATAGTACAGTCAACACTCAGATCCAAGAGGAATTCCCAGCAAGGGACCCACTTGTAGACAGAGGTGAAGGGCATGGCCCAGTACACCTGTATTAGACATAATCAGAGTGTAGGTGCAGAGGGGAGGGAGGGATTTCACTCTCTCCATGAGTACATCCTTCTCACCCCTGACTCTAGAAGACCTGAGGAAGGCTGTAGAAAAGGCCGCATAGGAGGTAAAAAATTTGTATACTGAAAACTACAGGACATTGCGGAAAGAAATTAAAGAAGAGACAAGTAATTGCAATGACATACCATGTTCATAGACTGGATTATTAAATACTGTTGGCTTTTCTATACTACATAAAGTGATGTACACATATATCGCAACAATCCACAAAATTCCATGTCATTATTATAGAAGGGGACAGAATCCTAAAATACTTGTGGAACTACCTCAAGGAGATAAAACAATCTTGAGAGCATAGAGCAATGATGGAGATTATCACTTCCTGAACTCAAAACACATAACAATTCCACAGTAGTCAAAACAGTCTGCTACGGGCATCAAGACAGTGAGATAGACCAATGAAATATAATAAAGAGACCCCAAATAAACACATATATATATTGCCAACTGATCTTGGCCAAGTTTCTAAGATTACCAAGTGAAGAAAGGATGGTCTCTTCAACAATCAACAGAATGAAAAGGCAACCTAAAGGATGGGAGGACATATGTGTAAACCTTGAATCTGAATAAGGGACCAATATCCAGATTATAAAAGAAACTACTACAAGGCAATTTCAGAAAAACAGCGGGCAAATAACTGGGTTTAAAAATGTGTAAAAAGCTTCACTAGACATTTCTCCATAAGGACATATAAGTGGTCAATCTACATATGAAAATTTGCTCAACATCACTAAGCATCAGGAAAATGGAAATCAAGCCACAAGGAGATATCACTCAAACCTCTTAGAATGTATATTATAAAAAGACAACTAGGGCTTCCCTGGTGGCACAGTGGTTGAGAGTCCGCCTGCCGATGCAGGGGACACATGTTCGTGCCCAGGTCTGGGAGGATCCCACATGCCACTGAGCGGCTTGACCCATGATCCATGGCGGCTGAGCCTGTGCGTTTGGAGCCTGTGCTCCGCAACGGGAGACCTCACAACAATGAGAGGCCCGTGTACTGCAAAAAAAAAAAAAAAAAAGAAAGAAAGAAAGAAGAAAAGAAAGAAAATAAATGGATGCTGGAAAAGATGAGAAGAGGTGGAAATTCTGTACCCTGTTTTGTACCCTGTAGTAATGTAAAATGTTGTAGCCAGTATGGAAAACAGAATGGAGGTCCCCCAAAAATTATTAAGAGAACTCTCAGAAAATCCAGCAATCACTCATTTAGGTTTATATACAAAGGAAATAAAACAAGAATGTCTAAGAGATATCTACAATCTCATGTCCATTCCAGCATTATACACAATACACAACATAGGAAAACTGCCTAGTGTCCATGGGAAGATGAATTAATAAAGAAAATGTGGTGTATACATACAGTGGAATGTCATTCAGTCTTTGAAAAAGAAGGAAATCCTGCCATTTGCAGCAACACGGAAGAACTTGGAGGACATTTGTAAGAGTGAAATAAGCCAGTCACAGAAGGTCAAAAACTGAAAGAAAACTCCGAGAAGCAGAGAGTAGAAGGGTGGTTCCAAGAGCTGGCAGGAGGTTGACATGGGAAGTCTCTGTTCAATGGTTAGAATGTGTTATTTGCAAAATGGAAAAGTTCTACACACATGCTGTACAACAAGGTGCATGTAGTCAACAGGACTGACTGGACATTTCAAAACTTGTTAAGAAGTTGGATTTCATCGTATGTGTACCTTTACAACAATAAACTATAAATATGTAAAACAAAAACAAAGTTGAAAAAGGGGAAAAAAGAAGAAAAATAAGGAAAGGGAGTCAACAGAGGGAAAGAAGAAAGGAGGAAGGGTCTCGAATGTACACAGGTATCAGGAGATAATGGGAGAGAAGCTCCTCTCCCCAGGCTTTAAAGAAGACATCTCTCCAGAGTTCACTCCAGCAAGAGGGGGATGTCCTTTCTCTTCCCCATTCAACCAGAAGTGCCAATAGCATCCTAAGTGTGGCCCAGGCTGTGCTCAGGTGTACACTTTTCCTTGATCTCTAAACCAGCCAACCCTGACTCCCCATGGCTCAGGTGCCCTTCCTGTACCTCCTTCCACTTCTCTAAAGCATTTCCCTCTTCAAGTCCATCCCGAGGCTCCAATTCTGTCCTCACACGTGGGGTCCACGGAGTGGGTCTCTGAGTTCTTAAAAGCCTCCCTGTGAGTAGCAGGCACTGAATCGCACACCAGGGTTCCCCTCAGCACCCTCAGGAAACTACGACCTAGGGATTGAGGATTTCTAGAACAACTTTACTCATAGACAGTCTCTTGGGTAAACAAGTGACATTTTACAATCAAGTATTTTCAGTTTTTTCTTTGCTGGGGAAAATATTGACACATATAAGGCAATCATATTCTATTAAAGAATGTATTTCTCAAAGGACTCACTATCGAAAAAAATTGTTAAGTATACATTTCCATGTTTTAATTGACTTTACTCCCAGACTTGTTTGCTTGCAAAAGCCTTCAGAAAATACCAAGAACCTACTTCATCTGGCAGTTTGCACAGCAACATGAGTGGAGATGCTCTTGTCACACTGCTTGGTTTCTCTGTCCCACCTTGCAAAGCACAACGTCTTGTCCGCCCTCCTGGGAAGGGAGTCAGCGCCCACCTTGAGCTCAATCCCTGGGGTAGATCTCTTGGTTCTGTCTTCACTGTATGCAGTGTTTCTTGCCCAGCACACAGAAACAGGACCGGCACAAGTGATGGAACACAGACTTTCCACAGGAGAAGGATATTTTGTTTCCTTAGCAGAGAATCCGATAGTGAATATTAGCCTCAACGGAGAAAGGTGGAGTGAATTTCCTCCATCTACTCCTGGAGGCTCCTTCTTTCTCGGACTCCTCCTGAACTGGGTGTGGCATGTGGGTACAAGCTTGGGCTCCCTGCAAAAGGAAGGAGGCCTGCCTAGCACTAGGTGCTTCAGGTAAGGGGGGAGGACTCATCCCGAGGCTCTAATAGGAAACAGTTAGAGTGAGGGAAGTGGCAGAGAGATGTATCATAACCATTCAGAATGCTATGAGACCTACTAAGAGATGAGATTTCTTATTAAATGAAGTTGTAGTGGACCCAGTAGTAGGCATGCTGAAAACCCAGTTTTGTTCACTAAGAATCCAGCCATGGAGCAACTAAGCCTGTGCACCACAACTACTAAGCCTGTGCTCTAGAGCCCACAAGTCAAGGCCAAGATGTGGGGTATTGGAAAATTTGTACACTGCCTGTGGGAATGTAAAATGGTGCAGCTATTATGAACAAGAGTATGGGGATTCCTTATAAAATTATAAACAGAAATATCCTATGATTCAGCAATCACAGTTCTGGGTATATATCCAAAGGAAATTAAATCAGTATCACAATGAGTTGAAATGAGGTTCATTGCAGCATTCTCCACAATAGCCTAGATATGCAACCAACTTCACAAAACAAGTAAGTGTCCTGTGCCTGAGCTAATCTTAGGTACTTCAAAACAACTCCGTAAGTCTCTTATCCCCTTAGAGAGGATGAAAACAATATTAGAGTTAAAAGTAACTTGTCCCAATTCCCTTAGTCTGGAATACTGAAACAAAAGTTCTACAGCAGGGGAAGCCTCATAAACACACAGCACCTGCCAGGGTTTACCCCAGCCTTGGAAGAACTGGGAAGGATAAGACCAAGGCAGGCCTGAGGAAAGGTCAGAGTGTAGGCAGGACGGGAGTGTGGGGAGCAGGGGCAGGGCTGTCCGGATGGAGCAGTGGGTTGTAAGAAGAGCAGTGACCCTGGGTCCCGCTGCCCTGAGTCTTTGTCCTGGGCCTGGTGAATTCCAGGAGACCAGGTTAGCAGGGCTGTGAGAGCCAGGGTGTGAAGTGAGCCCAGAAGCCCCTTCACACAGTCCTCTAGAATTCCTGCCGGCCATGAAGGGTCTTTAGGGGCAGCTGGACGTGGAGCCCTCTCAAATGGAAGCATGTCAGCACATCAGCCTTGGGAGGTGCTGAGGCTGAAATGAGGAGACTGAGCACATGCAGTGATCCCAAAACATGTGTTCTCTGACGCATCCACCTCTGGGAGGGCCCTTTCCATGAGGAATAAACAGTGAGGACAAACCAAAGGTGAAGCGACAAGTCCTGAAAGTGTAGAGGGAGAGAGTTCAAGTCTCATCCACCACCTGACACTCACTATAAGAACTTGTTCTCAAGTGTCAAGTGATTATGAGACTTTTGTTCCCACTAGGATATGGCCATCATACGTGAATGTAAAAAGGAAACCAAAATCCCTGGTGCAAAATACCAAGCAGATACCAAAGAGAAATGAACCTTTCATCTTTGGCAGTGAAAAAGCAATGAAAGAGTAGTCTTGTGAGAAAGAAAATTTCTGAATGGCAAAGCAAGAAAAGATGACTATAAGCACAGTACAGTCAAAGGACATGGACACCATAACTCTATTATATCATTAAAATTTGGAAAGAACAAATCAGAATTCTACACATATTTCCTTCTTCCTGATTTCATATACACCTTCCTTAGTTTCTAAAGAACCGGGTGGAACCCAAGTGTTCTAGGAATTGTCTCGCTTTAGATCCTACCTGAGAGTTGTTCGCTATGTGAATCGTCATCAGCATCGCTGTTATGTATGCTCTCCACGATGCATTCTGTACAAACACAACCATGAGCATAAAGTTAATATACAAGTTGACCCATCCATTTCTCCTACTCGACTTGCTGGCTCACACAGCATCACCCTGGTCTTCGCTCCAGGTTCTCAGACCTCCCCTGTGCTCTGTGCAGACAGAGTCCTTCAATAACATATTGATCACAGTTTAAAATTTCAAATGAGGGAGAGATGATGAGAAAATCACCTTTCGACCCCTCACTTCTATAGACCCATTTAGAGCTTTCACCGTCAACCTTACCAACCTGAAATTCCAGATGTTACAGACACACTTGAAACATGGCTAGTGTGACCAAGCAATTGTGTGTTTTTTGCATTTTTTAATAGAATGAGTTAATTATTGTTTGAACTAAATTAATGATAAATAGACACATTTGGTTAGTGGCTCCCACACTGGAAAGCTCAGCTCTAAGAAATCCAAAGATGAGAAAGAGGCAACCAGCCACCCCTCCCCTGGTTGTTCTTTACTGCAGAAAATTTGATGGCCTGATCTGATCATTCGTATGTAGGTATATCTTGGGCTCTTGGACCCACGCTAGGCATTGCGAGAGTCCTTGTGGACACTGAAATAGTACAGTCAACACTCAGATCCAAGAGGAATTCCCAGCAAGGGACCCACTTGTAGACAGAGGTGAAGGGCATGGCCCAGTACACCTGTATTAGACATAATCAGAGTGTAGGTGCAGAGGGGAGGGAGGGATTTCACTCTCTCCATGAGTACATCCTTCTCACCCCTGACTCTAGAAGACCTGAGGAAGGCTGTAGAAAAGGCCGCATAGGAGGTAAAAAATTTGTATACTGAAAACTACAGGACATTGCGGAAAGAAATTAAAGAAGAGACAAGTAATTGCAATGACATACCATGTTCATAGACTGGATTATTAAATACTGTTGGCTTTTCTATACTACATAAAGTGATGTACACATATATCGCAACAATCCACAAAATTCCATGTCATTATTATAGAAGGGGACAGAATCCTAAAATACTTGTGGAACTACCTCAAGGAGATAAAACAATCTTGAGAGCATAGAGCAATGATGGAGATTATCACTTCCTGAACTCAAAACACATAACAATTCCACAGTAGTCAAAACAGTCTGCTACGGGCATCAAGACAGTGAGATAGACCAATGAAATATAATAAAGAGACCCCAAATAAACACATATATATATTGCCAACTGATCTTGGCCAAGTTTCTAAGATTACCAAGTGAAGAAAGGATGGTCTCTTCAACAATCAACAGAATGAAAAGGCAACCTAAAGGATGGGAGGACATATGTGTAAACCTTGAATCTGAATAAGGGACCAATATCCAGATTATAAAAGAAACTACTACAAGGCAATTTCAGAAAAACAGCGGGCAAATAACTGGGTTTAAAAATGTGTAAAAAGCTTCACTAGACATTTCTCCATAAGGACATATAAGTGGTCAATCTACATATGAAAATTTGCTCAACATCACTAAGCATCAGGAAAATGGAAATCAAGCCACAAGGAGATATCACTCAAACCTCTTAGAATGTATATTATAAAAAGACAACTAGGGCTTCCCTGGTGGCACAGTGGTTGAGAGTCCGCCTGCCGATGCAGGGGACACATGTTCGTGCCCAGGTCTGGGAGGATCCCACATGCCACTGAGCGGCTTGACCCATGATCCATGGCGGCTGAGCCTGTGCGTTTGGAGCCTGTGCTCCGCAACGGGAGACCTCACAACAATGAGAGGCCCGTGTACTGCAAAAAAAAAAAAAAAAAAGAAAGAAAGAAAGAAGAAAAGAAAGAAAATAAATGGATGCTGGAAAAGATGAGAAGAGGTGGAAATTCTGTACCCTGTTTTGTACCCTGTAGTAATGTAAAATGTTGTAGCCAGTATGGAAAACAGAATGGAGGTCCCCCAAAAATTATTAAGAGAACTCTCAGAAAATCCAGCAATCACTCATTTAGGTTTATATACAAAGGAAATAAAACAAGAATGTCTAAGAGATATCTACAATCTCATGTCCATTCCAGCATTATACACAATACACAACATAGGAAAACTGCCTAGTGTCCATGGGAAGATGAATTAATAAAGAAAATGTGGTGTATACATACAGTGGAATGTCATTCAGTCTTTGAAAAAGAAGGAAATCCTGCCATTTGCAGCAACACGGAAGAACTTGGAGGACATTTGTAAGAGTGAAATAAGCCAGTCACAGAAGGTCAAAAACTGAAAGAAAACTCCGAGAAGCAGAGAGTAGAAGGGTGGTTCCAAGAGCTGGCAGGAGGTTGACATGGGAAGTCTCTGTTCAATGGTTAGAATGTGTTATTTGCAAAATGGAAAAGTTCTACACACATGCTGTACAACAAGGTGCATGTAGTCAACAGGACTGACTGGACATTTCAAAACTTGTTAAGAAGTTGGATTTCATCGTATGTGTACCTTTACAACAATAAACTATAAATATGTAAAACAAAAACAAAGTTGAAAAAGGGGAAAAAAGAAGAAAAATAAGGAAAGGGAGTCAACAGAGGGAAAGAAGAAAGGAGGAAGGGTCTCGAATGTACACAGGTATCAGGAGATAATGGGAGAGAAGCTCCTCTCCCCAGGCTTTAAAGAAGACATCTCTCCAGAGTTCACTCCAGCAAGAGGGGGATGTCCTTTCTCTTCCCCATTCAACCAGAAGTGCCAATAGCATCCTAAGTGTGGCCCAGGCTGTGCTCAGGTGTACACTTTTCCTTGATCTCTAAACCAGCCAACCCTGACTCCCCATGGCTCAGGTGCCCTTCCTGTACCTCCTTCCACTTCTCTAAAGCATTTCCCTCTTCAAGTCCATCCCGAGGCTCCAATTCTGTCCTCACACGTGGGGTCCACGGAGTGGGTCTCTGAGTTCTTAAAAGCCTCCCTGTGAGTAGCAGGCACTGAATCGCACACCAGGGTTCCCCTCAGCACCCTCAGGAAACTACGACCTAGGGATTGAGGATTTCTAGAACAACTTTACTCATAGACAGTCTCTTGGGTAAACAAGTGACATTTTACAATCAAGTATTTTCAGTTTTTTCTTTGCTGGGGAAAATATTGACACATATAAGGCAATCATATTCTATTAAAGAATGTATTTCTCAAAGGACTCACTATCGAAAAAAATTGTTAAGTATACATTTCCATGTTTTAATTGACTTTACTCCCAGACTTGTTTGCTTGCAAAAGCCTTCAGAAAATACCAAGAACCTACTTCATCTGGCAGTTTGCACAGCAACATGAGTGGAGATGCTCTTGTCACACTGCTTGGTTTCTCTGTCCCACCTTGCAAAGCACAACGTCTTGTCCGCCCTCCTGGGAAGGGAGTCAGCGCCCACCTTGAGCTCAATCCCTGGGGTAGATCTCTTGGTTCTGTCTTCACTGTATGCAGTGTTTCTTGCCCAGCACACAGAAACAGGACCGGCACAAGTGATGGAACACAGACTTTCCACAGGAGAAGGATATTTTGTTTCCTTAGCAGAGAATCCGATAGTGAATATTAGCCTCAACGGAGAAAGGTGGAGTGAATTTCCTCCATCTACTCCTGGAGGCTCCTTCTTTCTCGGACTCCTCCTGAACTGGGTGTGGCATGTGGGTACAAGCTTGGGCTCCCTGCAAAAGGAAGGAGGCCTGCCTAGCACTAGGTGCTTCAGGTAAGGGGGGAGGACTCATCCCGAGGCTCTAATAGGAAACAGTTAGAGTGAGGGAAGTGGCAGAGAGATGTATCATAACCATTCAGAATGCTATGAGACCTACTAAGAGATGAGATTTCTTATTAAATGAAGTTGTAGTGGACCCAGTAGTAGGCATGCTGAAAACCCAGTTTTGTTCACTAAGAATCCAGCCATGGAGCAACTAAGCCTGTGCACCACAACTACTAAGCCTGTGCTCTAGAGCCCACAAGTCAAGGCCAAGATGTGGGGTATTGGAAAATTTGTACACTGCCTGTGGGAATGTAAAATGGTGCAGCTATTATGAACAAGAGTATGGGGATTCCTTATAAAATTATAAACAGAAATATCATATGATTCAGCAATCACAGTTCTGGGTATATATCCAAAGGAAATTAAATCAGTATCACAATGAGTTGAAATGAGGTTCATTGCAGCATTCTCCACAATAGCCTAGATATGCAACCAACTTCACAAAACAAGTAAGTGTCCTGTGCCTGAGCTAACCTTAGATACTTCAAAACAACTCCGTAAGTCTCTTATCCCCTTAGAGAGGATGAAAACAATATTAGAGTTAAAAGTAACTTGTCCCAATTCCCTTAGTCTGGAATACTGAAACAAAAGTTCTACAGCAGGGGAAGCCTCATAAACACACAGCACCTGCCAGGGTTTACCCCAGCCTTGGAAGAACTGGGAAGGATAAGACCAAGGCAGGCCTGAGGAATGGTCAGAGTGTAGGCAGGACGGGAGTGTGGGGAGCAGGGGCTGGGCTGTCCGGATGGAGCAGTGGGTTGTAAGAAGAGCAGTGACCCTGGGTCCTGCTGCCCTGAGTCTTTGTCCTGGGCCTGGTGAATTCCAGGAGACCAGGTTAGCAGGGCTGTGAGAGCCAGTGTGTGAAGTGAGCCCAGCAGCCCCTTCACACAGTCCTCTAGAATTCCTGCCGGCCATGAAGGGTCTGTAGGGGCAGCTGGACGTGGAGCCCTCTCAAATGGAAGCATGTCAGCACATCAGCCTTGGGAGGTGCTGAGGCTGAAATGAGGAGACTGAGCACATGCAGTGATCCCAAAGCATGTGTTCTCTGACGCATCCACCTCTGGGAGCGCCCTTTCCATGAGGAATAAACAGTGAGGACAAACCTAAGGTGAAGCTACAAGTCCTGAAAGTGTAGAGGGAGAGAGATCAAGTCTCAACCAGCACCTGACACTCACTATAAGAACTTGTTCTCCAGTGTCAAGTGATTATGAGAGTTTTGTTCCCACTAGGATATGGCCATCAAACGTGAATGTAAAAAGGAAACCAAAATTCCTGGTGCAAAATACCCAGCAGATACCAAAGAGAAACGAACCTTTCATCTTTGGCAGTGAAAAAACAATGAAAGAGTAGTCTTGTGAGAAAGAAAATTTCTGAATGGCAAAGCAAGAAAAGATGACTATAAGCACAGTACAGTCAAAAGACATGGACAAAATAACTCTATTATATCATTACTTTGGAAAGAACAAATCAGAATTCTACACATATTTCCTTCTGCTTCCTGATTTCATATTCACCTTCCTTAGTTTCTAAAGAACCGGGTGGAACCCAAGTGTTCTAGCAATTGTCTCGCTTTAGATCCTACCTGAGAGTTGTTCGCTACGTGAATCGTCATCAGCATCGCTGCTATGTATGCTCTCCACGATCCATTCTGTACAAACACAACCATGAGCATAAAGTTATTATACAAGTTGACCCACCCATTTCTCCTACTCGACTTGCTGGCTCACACAGAATACCCCTGGTCATCCCTCCAGGTTCTCAGACCTCCCCTGTGCTCTGTGCAGACAGAGTCCTTCAAAAAGATATTGATCACAGTTGAAAATTACAAATGAGGGAGAGATGCTGAGAAAATCACCTTTCGACCCCTCCCTTGTATAGACCCATTGATAGCTTTCACCGTCAACCTTACCAACCTGAAATTCCAGATGTTACAGGCACACTTGAAACATGGCTAGTGTGACCAAGCAATTGTGTGTTTTTTGCATTTTTTAATAGAATGAGTTAATTATTGTTTGAACTAAATTAATTATAAATAGACACATTTGCTTAGTGGCTACCACACTGGAAAGCTCAGCTCTAAGAAATCCAAAGATGAGAAAGAGGCAACCAACCACCCCTCCCCTGGTTGTTCTTTACTGCAGAAAATTTGATGGCCAGATCTGATCATTCGTATGTAGGTATATCTTGGGCTCTTGGACCCATGCCAGGCATGGGGAGATTCCTTATGGACACTGAAATAGTACAGTCAACACTCAGATCCAAGACGTATTCCCAGCAAGGGGCCCACTTGTGGACAGAGGTGAAGGGCATGGCCCAGTACACCTGAATTAGACATAATCCGAGAGTAGGTGGAGAGGGTAGGGAGGGATTTCACTCTCTGCATGAGTCCACCCTTCTCACCCCTCACTCTAGAAGACCTGAGGAAGGCAGTGGAAAAGGCCCCGTTGGAGGTGAAAAATTTGTATACTGAAAACTACAGGACATTGCGGAAAGAAATTAAAGAAGAGACAAGTAATTGGAATGACATACCATGTTCGTAGACTGGATTATTAAATACTGTTGGCATTTCTATACTACATAAAGTGCTGTACACATGTATTGCAACAACCCACAAAATTCCATGTAATTATTATAGAAGTGGTCACAATACTAAAATACATATGGAACCCCACCCAAGTAGATAAAATAATCTTGAGAGCAAAGAGCAATGATGGAGATTAACACTTCCTGAACACAAAACACATAAGAATGCCACAGTAGTCAAAACAGTCTGCTACTGGCATCAAGACAGTGTGATAGACCAATGCAATATAATAGAGAGATCCCAAATAAACGCACATATATATGGCCAACTGACCTTGGCCAAAGTTCTAAGATTACCAAGTGAAGAAAGGATAGTCTTTTCAACAATCAACAGAATGAAAAGGCAACCTATAGGATGGGAGGAAATATGTGTAAACCTTGTATCTGAATAAGGGACCAATATCCAGAATATATAAGAAATTATGACAAGTCAATTTCAAACAAACAGAGGGCAAATAACTGAGTTTCAAAATGGGTAAAAAGCTTCACTAGACATTTCTCCATAAAGACATACAAGTGGTCTATCTACATATGAAAATTTGCTCAACATCGCTAAGCATCAGGGAAAAGGAAATCAAGCCACAACGAGATAACACTCACACCTATTAGGATGTGTATTATAAAAAGACAATTAGGGCTTCCCCAGTGTCACAGTGGTTGAGAGTCTGCCTGCCGATGCAGGGGATACGTGTTTGTGCCCTGGTGTGGGAGGATTCCACATGCCACTGAGCGGCTGGGCCCATGAGCCATGGCCGCTGAGTCTTTTCGTTTGGAGCCTGTGCTCCGCAATGGGAGAGCCCACAAAAATGAGAGGCCCATGTACAACAAAAAAAAAAAAAAAAAAAAAAAAAAAAAGTAAGAAAATTACTTGATGCTGGCAAAGATGGGAAGAAGGGGAACTTCTGTACCCTGTTTTATACCCTGTAATAATGTAAAGTGGTGTAGCCATTATGGAAAACAGAATGGATGTCCCCCAAAAATTATTAAGAGAACTCTCATAAAATCCACCAGTCACTCATTTAGGTTTATATACAAAGGAGATAAAACAAGAATGTCCAAGAGATATCTACAATCTCATGTCCATTGCAGCATTATACACAATACACAACAAAGGAAAACTGCCTAGTGTCCATGGGAAGATGAATTAATAAAGAAAATGTAGTGTATACATACAGTGGAATGTCATTCAGTCTTTGAAAAAGAAGGAAATCCTGCCATTTGCAGCAACACGGAAGAACTTGGAGGACATTTTTAAGAGTGAAATAAGCCAGTCACAGAAGGTCAAAACTGAAAGAAAACTCCGAGAAGAAGAGAGTAGAATGGTGGTTCCAAGAGCTGCCAGGAGGTTGACATGGGAAGTCTCTGTTCAATGGTTAGAATGTGTTATTTGCAAAATGGAAAAGTTGTAGACACATGCTGTACAACAAGGTGCATGTAGTCAACAGGACTGCCTGGACATTTCAAAACTTGTTAAGAAGTTGGATTTCATCGTATGTGTACCTTTACAACAATTAAATATACATATGTAAAATAAATACACAGTGGAAAAAGGGGAAAAAAGAAGAAAAATAAGGAAAGGGAGTCAACAGAGGGAAAGAAGAAAGGAGGAAGGGTCTCGAAGGTACACAGGTATCAGGAGATAAAGGGAGAGAAACTCCTCTCCCCAGGCTTTAAAGAAGACATCTCTCCAGAGTTCACTCCAGCAAGAGGGGTATGTCCTTTCTCTTCCCCATTCAACCAGAAGTGCCAAGAGCATCCTAAGTGTGGCCCAGGCTGTGCTCTGGTGTACACTTTTCCTTGATCTCTAAACCAGCCAACCCTGACTCCCCATGGCTCAGGTGCCCTTCCTGTATCTCCTTCCACTTCTCTAAAGCATTTCCCTCTTCAAGTCCAGCCCGAGGGTCCAATCCTGTCCTCACACGTGGGGTCCACTGGGCAGGTCTCTGAGTTCTTAAGAGCCTCCCTGTGAGTAGCAGGCACTGAATCGCACACCAGGGTTCCCCTCAGCACCATCAGCAAACTACGACCTAGGGATTGAGGATTTCTAGAACAACTTTACTCATACACAGTCTCTTGGGTAAACAAGTGACATTTTACAATCAAGCATTTTCAGTTTTTTCTTTGGTGGGGAAAATATTGACACGTATAAGGCAATCATAGTGTATTAAAGTATGTATTTCTCAAAGGACTCACTATCGAAAAAGAATTTTTAAGTATAACTTTACATGTTTTAATTGACTTTACTCCCATACTTGTTTGCTTGCAAAAGCCTTCAGAAAATACCAAGAACCTACTTCATCTGGCAGTTTGCACAGTAACATGAGTGGAGATGCTCGTGTCACCCTGCTTGGTTTCTCTGTCCCACCTTGCAAAGCACAACCTCCTCTCCGCCCTCCTGGGAAGGGAGCCAGTGCCCACCCTGAGCACAATCCCTGGGGTAGATGTCTTTGTTCTGTCTTCACTGTATGCAGTGTTCCTTTCCCAGCACACAGAAAGACGTCCGGCACAAATGATGGAAGACTGATTTTCCACAGGAGAAGGACATTTCATTTCCTTAGCACAGAATCCGATAGTGAATATTAGCCTCAAAGGAGAAAGGTGGAGTGAATTTCCTCCATCTACTCCTTGAGTCCCCTTCTTTCTCGGACTCCTCCAGAACTCGGTGTGGCATGTGGGTACATACATGGGCTCCCTGCAGAAAGAAGAGTTCTGCCTAGCACTAGGTGCTTCAGGTAAGGGGGGAGGACTCATCCTGAGGCTCTAATAGGAAACAGTTAGAATGAGGGAAGTGGCAGAGAGATGTATCATAACCATTCAGAATGCTATGAGACCTACTAAGAGACGAGATTTCTTATTAAATGAAGTTGTGATTGACCCAGTACTAGGGATGCTGAAACCCAGTTTGTTCACTAAGAATCCAGCCATGGAGCAACTAAGTCCGTGCACCCCAACTACTAAGCCTGTGCTCTGGAGCCCACAAGTCACAACTACTAAGCCCACGTGCCACAGCTATTGAAGCCCATGCACCTAGAGCCTGTGCTCTGGAACAACAGAAGCCACCAAAATGAGAACCCCGCACATTGCAAAGAAGACCCAACACAGCCAAAAGAAAAAAAAAAAAGAATCCAGTAAACATTTGCCTGGGTTGTGATAGGATTTGTTTTCCTGGTTAAATGAGGCTCACTTGGTATAAAATCAATGCACACACTGAAAGTGTACAGTTTATTTACTTTTATATCCATACCCATTCATGATGCAGTGGTAATGGGAATATTTTTTAGACTGTTGGCACCAGTAACAGTGATGTTTAGGGGAATATAAATCAAGGGAGAAACAACACAAAAAGTGCACATACATACACAGAATCATACCACTCATTTCACATACAGACACACCCAGTCTCATGCACACAAACCTACACCACCTAACCGTAATACAGCTTCTTCCTGGGACTATAGTAATTGCTTACATTATTTGTAAATTACTTTCTATCACCAGGACACCTACTCTCATTCCCAGCATAAATTTGGAATCAGTTTGCCCTCTACACTAAAACCAGGAAGAATGTCCCACTTTCTCATCGTCAAAGTTCTTTCTCCCCAAGTGACTGATTCCAGAATACATACTGTTTTCACGTTCTGTGAAGGCCACCTGCAATTACAGAAGAGAAAACCCTATGAGGATAAGATCACAGTGATGCTCAGGTCTTTTGTTCATTTACTGACAGTAGAAAACCTCATAAGAAACAGTGGTCCAGGGAACCCAGCAAGGGTTATCAGAGCAAACCTACTCAGGCTGAAAGGCAAGAACTTTGCTGGGAGGATGGAACTTCCAAGTCCCTTTAGGTTGGAAATTACAGAATTCTTTTCCTAGAGGAAAACTCACTGCAGGACAGAGAGCTCCATACTCTACAGGCTGTAATGGATGCTGTCAATTTTAATGTCCTGTGGAATCAGGCACCATGAGTTGGTCATAGACTCTCACTCCACATTCTCCCAACCAAGGGAACTGTATGTATCTGGAAGGAATACCCTGAAATATACATAACTCAATTCTATTGAAAGAGAATAAAGCAATATTTATATCTCAGGCCAGAAAAATTCCAGCTTACCTTGATTTTCCACGGAGGCTTTTCTTCTGTCCTATCACGGAACAGGTCATCCGCCACAACCTCAGAGAGAGCTGGAGGGACACAGAGTAACTGTCAGGACACTGGTGATGCGGCTCAGGAATTACTCAGGGGCTTTCTTCTCGATGAGGACATGGGGTGGGGTGTATGGATGTGGGAGGTTAGTAAGTTTGGGCTGAGCTGGTGTTGGGCCATCCTCTTTTGGGGGATGAAGGAAGGCAAAGGACAAGAGGAAGGAAATGAAAACAGAGCTTTGGATTTCTAGCTAAGGGGAGCCTCATCAGAAGGGAAGGGTCGATCTAAAAAATGGTAAACACTAAAATGCATGCTCTGTTTCAATGACACAGACCCATGACCCATCCTGCCTCTTTTGAGCTTCTGCTAAATTGCCACTGTCTCTTGATTTTTCCCAGATCACTCTTTCCCCAGCATCCACAATGCAAGCTACTGCATTTGTCATGTCTTCTATTGTATAATATTTTATACTTGATTAACAGCAACCTCCATTAAAGGACTGAATTCAGTCCTAGACAAAATATGTTATATTTATTCACTAATCACTTGTCTTAAAGAAAATCAAATACACAAGATTTGGCAAAACTGAAATCCTACCATTTAGATACAGCCACTATCAATCGTATCATATTTTTCTCCCAGTCTTTGTTTTCTATACAATGTCTGTATGCCCACTGAGTCAGGGGCTGCCCATACTCTAGGGAGCTCTTCCATATGTGGGACACTTCGTTATGAAGAGGGAGCAAAGACTGAGCACAGCCTGTCTCTAACCCAGCTGTGCAGGAGAAGTGTACAGGCTAACAGTCAGGTTCCACTTTGAGTCCTTGGGTGTGGGCTACAAGAATTGACCAATGCTAAGGCTTATGTTAATGTTATCCAATACAATTAAATAGCTCCCTGATTCTTATCTGCTTTTGGCCTTGTTTAAGCAATGACACCAGCACTGACCGATATGACCTATACTGTATATATGGGGTCTCACACCTCTCAGAATCTGTGAGCTGACCAGGAGAATGCAGGTCCTGAGGTGAATTTCACATTAATGACTGTGCCAAAGTCAACTGATAAGCCCACCCATAGATGCCCTGGATTCTGTGACCACTAAGGCCACCTGATGGGCAAGGTCTGGACCTTTGGAGTTGCTAGGACTTCCATCCATGGATACGGATGCAGGGACTCCCTTGCTCCATGACTGAGGATCCCTTGGCTGAGTGGTAAGTGCAGGTCAGGGATCCAGAGCATCCAAATTGGGGCCTACCCGTGGGTTCTCAGTTTGGCTTTTCCACTTAGGAGGTCAAGAGCTTAGAACATTTATCTCTGCAACATCTCCTTCTGAGGAAAAGGAATATTAAACAAATTTGGACAACAGCTGTGTTGAGGGAAGAACATGCAAACAACTTCACAAAACAACTAAGAGTCCTGTGCCTGCGCTAACCTTAGGTACTTCAAAACAACTCCATAAGTCCCTTAGCCCCTTAGAGAGGATGAAAGCCATATTAGAGTTAAAAGTAACTTGTCCCAATTCCCTTTGTCTGGAATACTGCAACAAAATTCGACAGCAGAAGAAGCCTCATAAACACACAGCACCTGCCAGAGTTTACCCCAGCCTTGGAAGAACTGGGAAGGATAAGACCAAGGCAGGCCTGAGGAAAGGTCAGAGGGTAGGCAGGACTGAGGTTTGGGCAGCATGGGCAGGGCTGTCCGGATGGAGCAGTGGGTTGTAAGAAGAGCAGAGGCCCTGGGTCCTGCAGCCCTGAGTCTCTGTCCTGGGCCTGGTCAACCCCAGGAGACCAGGTCAGCAGGGCTGTGAAAGCAAGTGTGTGAAGCGAGCCCAGCAGCCCATTCACACAGTCCTCTAGAATTCCTGCCAGCCATGAAGGGTCTTTAGGGGCAGGTGGAAGTGGACCCCTCTCAAATGGAAGCATGAGAACACATCAGCCTTGGCGAAGTTCAGAGTCTGAGATGAGCTCAAGGAGACTGAACACATGCAGTGATCCCAGAGCACGTGTTCTGTGACTCATCCATCTCTGGGACTGTCCTTTACAAGAGGAACAAACAGTGAGGACAAAACATGAGGTGAAGCCACAAGTCCTAAAAGTGCAGAGGGAGACTGTTCACTTCTCAACCACCACCTCACCCTTTCTAGAAGAACTTGGTCTCAAGTTTCAAGGGCCCATGAGAGTTTTGACCCACAGGTTCTGTCCATCATAGGTCAATATGCAAAAGAAAACAAACTCTCCTGTGCACAATACCCTAGGTGTGCTAACCAGAAATCAAACTTCCATATTAGGCAGTGACAAGCTCAAGAAAGAGCAGCTCATGTGCAAAAGATCGTTTTTCATGAGCAAACCAAGAAAAGGTTATTATAGGGCACTGTCACGTCTAAGGATATAATTTCTCTCTATTGTATCATTAAAATATGAAAAAAACATGCCAGAACTCTACACATATTTTATTCTTCTTTCTAATTTCATATCCACCTTCCTCAGTCTCCAAAGCAGGAGATATAACCCTAAAGTTCCAGGCACCCTCTGCCATTAGATCCTACCTAAGTGTTGTTCTTACCTGTATCCTTTTCCTTATCACGGCCACAAATGCTATCCAAAGTCGATACTGTAGAAACACGAACATGAATTTACAAGTCTTATGGATACAGTAAAATGTGACTAATGTGACTGAGTAATTGGATATTTTATTGGTTTTCTTTTAATACACTGAGTAAATCATTGATTGAATTAAATAAATTATAACAGGCACAACTAGCTAGTTGCTACCACACTGTAATACACATCTCTCTCTCTCTCTCTCTCTCTCTCTCTCTCTCTGTCTCTCTCTCTCTCTCCATATATATACAATATATATATATATATATATATATATATATATATATATATATATATATATATATAAAATATATGGAGGATGTTACCACTGATCCCCTTGTTATTCTGCTCTGTATGGTCTACCCATTCAAGATGGCTGTTTGCTGATGGTTTATGAAATGAAAAACTTCTGCCCTGTGCAGGTGCATAGCCCAAGGGGTAAGAGGTATGTGTCCCTCTGCTGGTTTCCCTGGTAACCAATGAGCCCATCTGCTGTCAATTCCCCCTTTAACTGGTAGCCTGCCTATTCCGCCCAGAGTGAAGAATGCTGCTACTGCTGCTGCTGCCTTCTCCCTGCCATCGCCTATCTACACTGGGATGTCTCTCCAGGACTACTTTGCTTCTGATGTGAAAGATCTCCCATCTATTAAACCGTGAATGTCTCTGTCCCTGACTCCGGGCTCTTTCTTTAGCCCTGAGGCTGAGCAAGTACAGGGCTTGCAGGCATGAGAGGTGCAGCCCAACACCTTCTGCAGGGCAGTTTGCTGGCCAGGTGTGAAGATTCATTTGTAGGTGTTTCCTAGGCTCATGCACACTTGCCAGGCACTCATGAGACCTTGGGGACACTGAAACAGTAATGTCAACACCCAGATCCTAGAGGAATTCCAGACAAGTGTTCCACGTGACGGGAGAGGTAATGAGCATGGCCCAGTGCACCTGTGCTAGACATAATCAGTGAGCAGGTGCAGAAGGGAGGGAGGGACATTCACTCCCTTAATGAGGCCATCCTTCTCACCACTGCCTCTGAACCATCCAGGGAAGGAAGGGACAAAATGCCCTTAGAAGGTAAATGGCCTGTACACTTAAAACTACAAACCACTGCTGAAAGTATTAAAGAAGGAACAAATAATTGAAATGATATATCATATTCATAGACTGGAGACTTATTATTGTTGACATTTCTACACTACCCAAAGGTAAGTATAAATTCATTTTAATACCTATCAAGATCCCAATGTCATTTTCAAAGAAATAAAAAAAAAAAGATCCTAAAATACATATGGAACCACTAAGGACTCCAAACAGACAAAACAATCCTGAGAACAAAGAACATAGACTGAGGCTTCTCACTTCCTGACTTCAAAACACATTACAAAGCCACAGGAATCAAAACTGTATGGTACTGACATAGAAACAGATACATTGCCCTAAAGACCAGAATAAACAACCCCCAAGAAAACTCATAGATACATGGCCAAATGAAATTCACCAAGCTTCTAAGACAACAAATAGGGAAAGTATAGTTTTTTCAACAGTCAATAGGATGAAAATATAACTTACAGAAAGATTACAAACATATAACCGAAAAGGAGCTAATGTCCAAAACACCTAAGAAAAACACTACAACTCAAATGCAAAGTAAGTTAAAAAATTAAAAAGGGCAAATAACTGGGTTCAGAAATGTGCAAAGACTTAAATAAGACATTTCCTGAAAAAGACATACAAATGGCTAACAAATATAGGAAAAGGTTCTCAACCTCACTAATCATCAGGGCAATGCAAACCAACACCTCATACCTGTTAGGCTGTGTATTATAAACAAAAAAAATTAACAGTTTAAGGCCAAGATGTGGTGAATTGGAAACTTTGTACACTGCTGGTGGGAATGTAAAATGGTGCCGCTATTATGAAAAAGAGTATGGGGGTTCCTTTTAAAATTATAAACAGAAATATCATATGATTCAGCAATCACAGTTCTGGGTATATAGCCAAAGGAAATTAAATCAGTATCACAATGAGATGAACTTAGGTTCATTGCGGCATTCTCCACAATAGCCTAGATATGCAACCAACTTCACAAAACAAGTAAGTGTCCTGTGCCTGAGCTAACCTTAGGTACTTCAAAACAACTCTGTAAGTCTCTTAGCCCCTTAGAGAGGATGAAAGCAATATTAGAGCTAACAGTAACTTGTCCCAATTCCCTTAGTCTGGAATACTGAAACAAAAGTTCTACAGCAGGGGAAGCCTCCTAAACACACAGCACCTGCCAGGGTTTGCCCCAGCCTTGGAAGAACTGGGAAGGATAAGACCAAGGCAGGCCTGAGGAAAGGTGAGAGGACTGGAGCAGGACTGGAGTGTGGGGAGCAGTGGCAGGGATGTCCAGGATGAAGCAGTGGGTTTTAAGAAGAGCAGTGACCCTGGACCCTGCTGCCCTGAGTCTCTGTCCTGGGCCTGGTGAATTCCAGGAGACCAGGTTAGCAGGGCTGTGAGAGCAAGTGTGTGAAGCGAGCCCAGCAGCCCCTTAACACAGCCCCCTAGAATTCCTTCCGGGCATGAAGGGTCTTCAGGGGCAGCTGGACGTGGAGCCCTCTCAAATGGAAGCATGTCAGCACATCAGCCTTGGGAGGTGCTGAGGCTGAAATGAGGAGACTGAGCACATGCAGTGATCCCAAGGCACGTGTTCTGTGACTCATCCACCTCTGAGAGTGCACTTTCCATGAGGAATAAACAGTGAGGACAAAAGTAAGGTGAAGCTACAAGTCCTGAAAGTGTAGAGGGAGAGAGTTCAAGTCTCATCCACCACCTGACACTCACTATAAGAACTTGTTCTCTAGTGTCAAGTGACTATGAGAGTTTTGTTCCCACTAGGATATGGCCATCATACGTGAATGTAAAAAGGAAACCAAAATCCTGGTGCAAAATACCCTCCCGGTATCAAACAGAAATGAACCTTTCATCTTTGGCAGTGAAAAAGCAATGAAAGAGTTGTCTTGTGAGAAAGACAATTTCTGAATGGCAAAGCAAGAAAAGATGACTATAAGCACAGTACAGTCAAAGGACATGGACACCATAACTCTATTATATCATTAAAATTTGGAAAGAACAAATCAGAATTCTACACATATTTCCTTCTTCTTCCTGATTTCATACTCACCTTCCTTAGTTTCTAAAGAACCGGGTGGAACCCAAGTGTTCTAGGAATTGTCTCGCTTTAGATCCTACCTGAGAGTTCTTCCCTACCTGAATCGTCATCAAAATCGCTGCTATGTATGCTCTCCACGATCCATTCTGTACAAACACAACCATGAGCATAAAGTTATTATACAAGTTGACCCACCCATTTATCCTACTCGAATTGCTGGCTCACACAGAAATGCCCTGGTCTTCTCTCCATGTTCTCAGAACTCCCCTATGCTCTGTGTAGACAGAGTCCTTCAATAAGATATTGATCACAGTTGAAAATTTCAAATGAGGGAGAGATGCTGAGAAAATCACCTTTCGACCCCTCCCTTCTATAGACCCATTTAGAGCTTTCACCGTCAACCTTACCAACCTGAAATTCCAGATGTTACAGACACACTTGAAACATGGCTAGTGTGACCAAGCAATTGTGTGTTTTTTGCATTTTTTAATAGAATGAGTTAATTATTGTTTGAACTAACTTAATTATAAATAGACGCATTTGGTTAGTGGCTACCACACGGGAAAGCTCAGCTCTAAGAAATCCAAAGATGAGAAAGAGGCAACCAGCCACCCCTCCCCTGGTTGTTCTTTTTTTTTTTTTTTTTTCAGTACGCGGGCCTCTCACTGCTGTGGCCTCTCCCGTTGCAGAGCACAGGCTCCGGACACACAGGCTCCGCAGCCATGGCTCGTGGGCCCAGCCGCTCCGCGGCATGTGGGATCTTCCGGGATCGGGGCATGAACCCGTGTCCCCTGCATCGGCAGGCGGACCCTCAACCACTGCGCCACCAGGGAAGCCCCCTGGTTGTTCTTTACTGCAGAAAATTTTATGGCCTGATCTGATCATTCGTATGTAGGTATATCTTGGGCTCCTGGACCCACACCAGGCATTGTGAGAGACCTTGTGGACACTGAATTAGTACAGTCAACACTCAGATCCAAGAGGAATTCCCAGCAAGGGGCCCACTTGTAGACAGAGGTGAAGGGCATGGCCCAGTACACCTGTATTAGACATAATCAGAGTGTAGGTACAGAGGGGAGGGAGGGATTTCACTCTCTCCATGAGTACATCCTTCTCACCCCTGACTCTAGAAGACCTGAGGAAGGCAGTAGAAAAGGCCCCATAGGAGGTGAAAAATTTGTATACTGAAAACTACAGGACATTGCGGATAGAAATTAAAGAAGACACAAGTAATTGGAATAACATACCATGTTCATAGACTGGATTATTAAATACTGTTGGCATTTCTATACTACATAAAGGGATATACACATATATCGCAACAACCCACAAAATTCCATGTCATTATTATAGAAGTGGACAGAATCCTAAAATACATGTGGAACCACCTCAAGTAGATAAAACAATCTTGAGAGCAAAGAGCAATGAAGGAGATTATCACTTCCTGAACGCAAAACACATAACAATGCCACAGTAGTCAAAACAGTCTGCTACTGGCATCAAGACAGTGAGATAAACCAATGATATATAATAGAGAGACCCCAAATAAACACACATATATATGGCCAACTGATCTTTGCCAAGGTTCTAAGATAACCAAGTGAAGAAAGGATAGTCTCTTCAACAATCAACAGAATGAAAAGGCAACCTAAAGGATGGGAGGAAATATGTGTAAACCTTGTATCTGAATAAGGGACCAATATCCAGAATATATGAGACTAATACAAGTCAATTTCAGAAAAACTGCAGGCAAATAATTGAGCTTAAATATGGGTAAAAAAGTGCTTCCCTGGTGGCGCAGTGGTTGGGAGTCCGCCTGCCGATGCAGGGTACGTGAGTTCGTCCCCCAGCCCGGGAGGATCCCGCATGCCGCGGAGCGGCTGGGCCCGTGAGCCATGGCCAATGGCCCTGCATGTCCGGAGCCTTTTCTCCGCAATGGGAGAGACCACAACAGTGAGAAGCCCGCGTACCACCAAAAAACATAAAAAAACAAAAAAAATGTAAATATCTTCACTAGGCATTTTTCCATAAAGACATACAAGTGGTCAATCTACATATGAAAATTTGCTCAACATTGCTAAGCATCAGGGAAATGGCAATCAAGCCACAAGGAGGTATCGCTCACACCTCTTAGGATGTGTATTATAAAAAGACAATTAAGGGGCCTCCCTGGTGGCGCAGTGGTTAAGAGTCCGCCTGCCGATGCAGGGGATACGAGTTCGTGCCCCGGTCTGGGAGGATCCCATATGCCGCGGAGCGGCTGGGCCCGTGAGCCATGGCCGCTGAGCCTGTGCCTTTGGAGCCTGTGCTATGCAACGGGAGAGCCCACAACAGTGAGAGGCCCACATACCGCAAAAAGAAAAAAAAAAAGACAATTAGGGCTTCCCTGGTGGCACAGTGGTTGAGAGTCCGCCTGCCAAAGCAAGGGACACATGTTCGTGCCCCGGTCTGGGAGGATCCCACATGCCGCTGCGTGGCTGGACCCATGAGCTATGGCCACTGAACCTGTGCGTTTGGAGCCTGTGCTCCACAACGGGAGAGCCCACAACAATGAGAGGCCCGTGTACTGCCAAAAAAAAAAAAAAAAAGAAAAAAAAGAAAAGAAAAGAAAGAAAATTAATGGATGTGCCAAAGATGTGAAGAAGTGGAACTTCTGTACCCTGTAGTAATGTGAAATGGTGTAGCCATTATGGAAAACAGAATGGAGGTCCCCCAAATATTATTAAGAGAACTCTCATAAAATCCAGCAATCACTCATTTAGGTTTATATACAAAGGAGATAAAACAAGAATGTCCAAGAGATATCTACAGTCTCATGTCCATTGCAGCATTATACACAATACACAACATAGGAAAACTGCCTAGTGTCCATGGGAAGATGAATTAATAAAGAAAATGTGGTGTATACATACAGTGGAATGTCATTCAGTCTTTGAAAAAGAAGGAAATCCTGCCATTTGCAGAAACACGAAAGAACTTGGGGACATTTGTAAGAGTGAAATAAGCCAGTCACAGAAGGTCAAAAACTGAAAGCAAACTCCGAGAAGCAGAGAGTAGAAGGGTGGTTCCAAGAGCTGCCAGGAGGTTGACATGGGAAGTCTCTGTTCAATGGTTACAATGTGTTATTTGCAAAATGGAAAAGTTCTACACACATGCTGTACAACAAGGTGCATGTAGTCAACAGGACTGACTGGACATTTCAAAACTTGTTAAGACGTTGGATTTCATTGTATGAGTACTTTTACAACAATAAAATATACATATGTAAAATAAATACAAAGTGGAAAAAGGGGAAAAAAGAAGAAAAATAAGGAAAGGGAGTCAACAGAGGGAAAGAAGAAAGGAGGAAGGGTCTCGAATGTACACAGGTATCAGGAGATATTGGGAGAGAAGCTCCTCTCCCTAGGCTTTAAAGAACACATCTCTCCAGAGTTCACTCCAGCAGGAGGGGGATGTCCTTCCTCTTCCCCATTCAACTAGAAGTGCCAATAGCATCCTAAGTGTGGCCCAGGCTGTGCTCAGGTGTACACTTTTCCTTGATCTCTAAACCAACCACCCCTGACTCCCCATGGCTCAGGTGCCCTTTCTGTATCTCCTTCCACTTCTCTAAAGCATTTCCCTCTTCAAGTCCAGCCCGAGTCTCCCATCCTGTCCTCACACGGGGGATCCACTGGGCAGGTCTCTGATTTCTTAAGAGCCTCCCTGTGAGTAGCAGGCACTGAATCGCACACCAGTGTTCCCCTCAGCACCATCAGCAAACTACGACCTAGGGATTGAGGATTTCTAGAATAACTTTACTCATACACAGTCTCTTGGGTAAACAAGTGACATTTTACAATCAAGCATTTTCAGTTTTTTCTTTGGTGGGGAAAATATTGACACATATAAGGCAATCATATTCTATTAAAGTATGTATTTCTCAAAGGACTCACTATCGAAAAAGAATTTTTAAGTATAACTTTCCATGTTTTAATTGACTTTACTCCCATACTTGTTTGCTTGCAAAAGCCTTCAGAAAATACCAAGAACCTAATTCATCTGGCAGTTTGCACAGCAACATGTGTGGAGATCCTCTTGTCACAGTGCTTGGTTTCTCTGTCCCACCTTGCAAAGCACAACCTCCTGTCCGCCCTCCTGGGAAGGGAGTCAGTGCCGACCCTGAGCTCAATCCCTGGGGTAGATCTCTTGGTTATGTCTTCACTGTATGCAATGTTTCTTGCCCAGCACACAGAAACAGGGCTGGCACAAGTGATGGAAGACAGACTTTCCACAGGAGAAGGACATTTCATTTCCTAGGCACAGAATCCGATAGTGAATATTAGCCTCAAAGGAGAAAGGTGGAGTGAATTTCCTCCATCTACTCCTGGAGGCTCTTTCTTTCTCGGAATCCTCCAGAACTGGGTGTGGCATGTGGGTACAAGCATGGGCTCCCTGCAAAAGGAAGGAGGCCTGCCTAGCACTAGGTGCTTCAGGTAAGGGGGGAGGACTCATCCCGAGGCTCTAATAGGAAACAGTTAGAAAGAGGGAAGTGGCAGAGAGATGTATCATAACCATTCAGAATGCTATGAGACCTACTAAGAGATGAGATTTCTTATTAAATGAAGTTGTAATTGACCCAGTAGTAGGGATGCTGAAACCCAGTTTTGTTCATTAAGAATCCAGCCATGGAGCAACTAAGTCCGTGCACCACAACTACTAAGCCTGTGCTCTAGAGCCTGCAAGTCACAACTACTGAGCCCACGTGCCACAACTATTGAAGCCCATGCACCTAGAGCCCATGCTCTGGAACAACAGAAGCCACCGAAATGAGAAGCCCATGCACTGCAACGAAGACCCAACACAGCCAAAAAATAATAATAATAATAATAATCCAGTACACATTTGCCTGGGTGGTGATAGGATTTGTTTTCCAGGTTAAATGAGGCTCACTTGGTATAAAATCAAAGCACACACTGAAAGTGTACAGTTTATTTACTTTTATATCCATACCCATTCATGATGCAGTGGTGATGGGAATATTGTCTAGAAAGTTGGCACCCGTAACAGTGATGTTTAGGGGAACATAAATCAAGGGAAACACAACACAAAAAGTTCACATACACACACAGAATCATACCACTCATTTCACATACAGACACACCCAGTCTCATGCACACAAACCTACACCACCTAACCGTAATACAGCTTCTTCCTGGGACTATAGTAATTGGTCACATTACTTGTAAATCACTTTCTATCACCAGGATTCCTACACTCATTCCCAGCACAAATTTGCAATCAAGTTGCCCTCTACACTAAAACCAGCAAGAATGTCCCACTTTCTCATCTTCAAAGTTCTTCCTCCCCAAGTGACTGATTCCAGAATACATACCGTTTTCACGTTCTGGGAAGGCCACCTGCAATTACAGAAGAGAAAACACTATGAGGGTAAGATCACAGTGATGCTCAGGTCATTTGTTCATTTGCTGACAGTAGAAAACCTGATAAGAAACAGTGGTCCAGGGAACCCAGCAAGGGTTATCAGAGCAAACCTACTCAGGCTGAAAGGCAAGAACTTTGCTGGGAGGATGGAACTTCCAAGTCCATTTAGGTTGGAAATTACAGAATTCTTTGCCTAGAAGAAAAATTGCTGCAGGAGAGAGAGCTCCATACTCTACAGGCTGTAATGGATGCTGTCAATTTTAATGTCCTGTGGAATCAGGCACCATGAGTTGGTCATAGACTCTCACTCCACATTCTCCCAACCAAGGGAATTGTATGTATCTGGAAGGAATACCCTCAAATATACATAACTCAATTCTATTGAAAGAAAAATAAAGCAATATTTCTATCTCAGGCCAGAAAAAATCCAGCTTACCTTGATTTTCCATGGAGGCTTTTCTTCTGTCCTATCACGGTGCAGGTCATCCGCCACATCCTCAGGGAGACCTGGAGGGACACAGAGTAACTGTCAGGACACTGGTGATGCGGCTCAGGAATTACTCAGGGGCTTTCTTCTCGATGAGGACATGGGGTGGGGTGTATGGATGTGGGAGGTTAGTAAGTGTGGGCTGAGCTGGTGTTGGGCCATCCTCTTTTGGGGGAAGAAGGAAGGCAAAGGACAAGAGGAAGGAAATGAAAACAGAGCTTTGGCTTTCTAGCTAACGGGAGCCTCATCAGAAGGGAAGGGTCGATCTAAAAAATGGTAAACACTACAATGCATGCTCTGTTTCAATGACACAGACCCATGACCCATCCTGCCTCTTTTGAGCTTCTGCTAAATTGCCACTGTCTCTTGATTTTTCCCAGATCACTCTTTCCCCAGCATCCACAATGCCAGCTACTGCCTTTGTCATGTCTTCTATTGTATAATATTTTATACTTGATTAACAGCAACCTCCATTACGGGACTGAATTCAGTCCTAGACAAAATATGCTATATTTATTCACTAATCACTTGTCTTAAAGAAAATCAAATACACAAGATTTGGCAAAACTGAAATCCTACCATTTAGATACAGCCACTATCAATCGTATCATATTTTTCTCCCAGTCTTTGTTTTCTATACAATGTACGTATGCCCACTGAGTCAGGGGCTGTCCATACTCTAGGGAGCTGTTCCCTAAGTGGGACACTTCGTTATGAAGAGGGAGCCCGGACTGAGCACAGCCTGTCTCTAACCCAGCTGCGCAGGAGAATTGTACAGGCTAACATTCAGGTTCCACTTTGAGTCCTTGGGTGTGGGCTACAGGAATTGACCAATTCTAAGGCTTATGGTAATGTTATCCAATACAATAAAATAGCTCCCTGATTCTTATCTGCTTCTGGCCTTGTTTAAGCAATGACACCAGCACTGACTGATCTGAACTGTACTGTATATATGGGGTCTCACACCTCTCAGAATCTGTGAGCTGACCAGGAGAATGCAGGAGATAACCTTAGGTACTTCAAAACTTCTCTGTAAGTGTCTTAGCCCCTTAGAGCAGATGAAAGTAATATTAGAGTTAAAAGTAACTTGTCCCCGCCGCCGCCGCCGCGGGGCCTGTGTGCGAGCGCGGGTCACTGTCCGCCCCGCCTTCCGGGGGACCTGTGCACCCCGCCACTGCCGGGGTCCCGAGACCCGGGGGCGGCTTTCCCGGGAAAGCGCACGGAGCGCCATGGGCTGCTGCAACGTCACGCCGGCCTCTGCCGCCGCAGGCCCGCCACACACTGCGCGCCCCTCCCTCCCCTCTGCCTGAGTGAGCCAGAGCCCCCGCATCAGCGCCTCCTTTAAACCCGTCCTGTCTGAGCGAAGAACGGACGCCCTCCGGCGACCTACGCACAGAGGCGGGGCCAGGTCCAAGGCTGTGACCCGGGAGCTGTGAGAGCAGAGTCAGGGAAATCTCTCTGTGCAGCCTCGGAGGCAGCGGATTCAAGCTCCACGGTCCATTTGATGTGCCCTGCGTCTGTGGAGTGCATGAATGGACAGCGAATCATCCCAAATTGAGGAAGTGGACTTTGAGGACAAGATTTAAGACTTTCCCCCCTTTTCCTCTTTTTACAACGAATTATTCCAAAGTAAGGAGGTGGACTTAGAGAGCAAGATTTCAGACTTCTTGCCCTTTTCCTCTTTTTACAACGAATTATCCCAAATTGAGGAGGTGGGCTTGGAGAGCAAGATTTTTGATTTTTCCCCCTGCTCTCTTTTTGTGAATGTGTATGTGTAATCTTCTGTGTAAGATTCTCTCTGTATAGCTTTGCTTCCACCATATGTCCCAGGGTTCTATCGGTCCGTTTTTTTTTTCCAATAATTACTTTCTAATTTTAATAACGCTACTATATTTCATACTTTATTCTATTTTACTTTACCTGCTCTTTCTTTTTTTCCTACCTTCCCTTCCTCCCTCTGCTCTTCCTTTCCTTCTTTCTTTTTCTTTCCTCCCTCCCTCCCACCCTTCTTCTTTCCACTTTCTTTTTCTTTCCTTCCTCCCTCCCTCCCTCCTGTCTTTCTTTCTTTCTTTCCTTCCTCCCTCCCTCCCTCCCTTCTTCCATTCACTCTTCCTTTTGCTTTCATTCCTCCCTCCCTCCCTCCTTTCTTTCCTTCTTTCTTTCCATCCTTCCTCACTCCCTCCCTCCTTTCTTTCTTTCTTCCTTCCTTCCTTCCTTTCTTCCCTTCTTCCTTTCTTTCCCTCTCTCTTTCTTTCTTCTACTAATTCTTTCTTTCTGCTTTTTCTCCCTGTTATTCTGAGCTGGGTGGATGAAAGGCTCTTGGTGCTGCAGCCAGGAGCCAGTGCTGTGCCTCTGAAGTGGGAGAGCCAACTTCAGGACACGGGTCCACAAGAGACCTCCCAGCTCCACATAATATCAAGCAGCGAAAATCTCCCAGAGATCTCCATCCCAACACCAGCACCCAGCTTCAGTCAACGACCAGCAAGCTACAGTGCTGGTCACCCTATGCCAAGCAACTAGCAAGGCAGGAACACAACCCCACCCATTAGCAGAGAAGCTACCTAAAAACATAATAAGGCCATAGGCACCCCAAAACACACCACCAGACGTGGACCTGTCCACCAGAAAGACAAGATCGAGCCTCAACCACCAGAACACAGGCATTAGTCCCCCCCCACCAGGAAGCCTACACAACCTACTGAAACAACCTTAGCCACTGGGGTCAGACACGAAAAACAACAGGAACTACGAATCTGCAGCCTGCAAAAAGGAGACCCCAAACACAGTAACATAAGCAAAATGAGAAGGCAGAAAAACACACAGAAGGTGAAGGAGCAAGATAAAAACCTACCAGACCTAACAAATGAAGAGGTAATAGGCAGTCTACATGAAAAAGAATTCAGAATAATGATGGTAAAGATGATCCAAAATCTTGGAAATATAATAGACAAAATGCAAGAAACAGTTAACAAGGACCTAGAAGAACTAAAGATGAATCAAGCATCGATTAAAAACACAATACATGAAATAAAAAATACTCTAGATGGGATCAATAGTAGAATAACTGAGGCAGAAGAACGGATAAGTAAGGTGGAAGATAAAATAGTGGAAATAACTGGTGCAGAGCAAAATAAAGAAAAAAGAATGAAAAGAACAGAGGACAGTCTCAGAGACCTCTGGGACAACATTAAACGCACCAACATTTGAATTATAGGGGTTCCAGAAGAAGAAGAGAAAAAGAAAGGGACTGAGAAAATATTTGAAGAGATTATAGTTGAAAACTTCCCCAATATGGGAAAGGAAATAGTTAATCAAGTCCAGGAGGCACAGAGAGTCCCATACAGAATAAATCCAAGGAGAAATACACCAAGACACATATTAATCAAACTGTCAAAAATTAAACACAAAGAAATCATATTAAAAGCAGCAAGGGAAAAGCAACAAATAACACACAAGGGAATCCCCATCAGGATAACAGCTGATCTCTCAGCAGAAACTCTACAAGCCAGAAGGGAGTGGCAGGACATAATTAAAGTGATGAAGGAGAGAAACCTGCAGCCAAGATTACTCTACCCAGCAAGGATCTCATTCAGATTTGATGGAGAAATTAAAACGTTTACAGACAATCAAAAGCTGAGAGAGTTCAGCACCACCAAACCAGCTTTACAACAAATGCTAAAGGAACTTCTCTAGGCAAGAAACACAACAGAAGGAATATACCTACAATAACGAACCCAAAGCAATTAAGGAAATGGGAATAGGAACATACATATCAATAATTACCTTAAATGTAAATGGACTAAATGCTCCCACCAAAAGACACAGAGTGCCTGAATGGATCCAAAAACAAGACCCATATATATGCTGTCTACAAGAGACCCACTTCAGACCTAAAGACACATACAGATTGAAAGTAAGGGGATGGAAAAAGATATTCCATGCAAATGGAAATCAAAAGAAAGCTGGAGTAGCAATTCTTATATCAGACAAAATAGACTTTAAAATAAAGACTATTAGAAGAGACAAAGAAGGACACTACATAATGATCAAGGGATCAATCCAAGAAGAAGATATAACAATTGTAAATATTTATGCACCCAACATAGGAGCACCTCAATACATAAGGCAAATACTAACAGCCATAAAAGGGGAAATCGACAGTAACACAATCATAGTAGGGGACTTTAACACCCCACTTTCACCAATGGACAGATCGTCCAAAATGAAAATAAATAAGGAAACACAAGCTTTAAATGATACATTAAACAAGATGGACTTAGTTGATATTTATAGGACATTTCATCCAAAAACAACAGAATACATATTTTTCTCAAGTGCTCCTGGAACATTCTCCAGGATAGATCATATCTTGGGTCACAAATCAAGCCTTGGTAAATTTAAGAAAATTGAAATTGTGTCAAGTATCTTTTCCGACCACAATGCTATCAGACTAGACATCAATTACAGGAAAAGATCTGTAAAAAATACAAACACATGGAGGCTAAACAATACACTACTCAATAACGAAGTGATCACTGAAGAAATCAAAGAGGAAATTAAAAAATACCTAGAAACAAATGACAATGGAGAGACAACGACCCAAAAGCTATGGGATGAAGCAAAAGCAGTTCTAAGGGGGAAGTTTATAGCAATACAATCCCACCTTAAGAAACAGGAAACATTTCGAGTAAACAACCTGACCCTGCACCTAAAGCAATTAGAGAAAGAAGAACAACAGACCCCCAAAGTTAGCAGAAGGAAAGAAATCATAAAGATCAGATCAGAAATAAATGAAAATGAAATGAAGGAAACGATAGCAAAGATCAACCAAACTAAAAGCTGGTTCTTTGAGAAGATAAACAAAATTGACAAACCATTAGCCAGACTCATCAAGAAAAGAAGGGAGAAGACTCAAATCAATAGAATTAGAAATGAAAAAGGAGAAGTAACAACTGACACTGCAGAAATACAAAAGATCATGAGAGATTACTACAAGCAACTCTATGCCAATAAAATGGACAACCTGGAAGAAATGGACAAATTCTTAGAAATGCACAACCTGCCAAGACTGACTCAGAAAGAAATAGAAAATATGACTAGACCAATCACAAGCACTGAAATTGAAACTGTGATTAAAAATCTTCCATCAAACAAAAGCCCAGGACCAGATGGCTTCACAGGCGAATTCTATCAAACATTTAGAGAAGAGCTAACACCCATCCTTCTCACACTCTTCCAAAATATAGCAGAGGGAGGAACACTCCCAAACTCATTCTACGAGACCACCATCACCTTGATACCAAAACCAGGCAAGGATGTCACAAAGAAAGAAAACTACAGGCCAATATCACTGATGAACATAGATGCAAAAATCCTCAACAAAATACTAGCAAACAGAATCCAACAGCACATTAAAAGGATCATACACCATGATCAAGTGGGGTTTATTCCAGGAATGCAAGGATTCTTCAATATACGCAAATCAATCAATGTGATACACCATATTAACAAGTTGAAGGAGAAAAACCATATGATCATCTCAATAGATGCAGAGAAAGCTTTTGACAAAATTCAACACCCATTTATGATAAAAACCCTGCAGAAAGTAGGCATAGAGGGATCTTTCCTCAACATAATAAAGGCCATATATGACAAACCCACAGCCAACATTGTCCTCAATGGTGAGAAACTGAAACCATTTCCACTAAGATCAGGAACAAGACAAGGCTGCCCACTCTCACCACTCTTATTCAACCTAGTTTTGGAAGTTTTAGCCACAGCAATCAGAGAAGAAAAGGAAATTAAAGGAATCCAAATCGGAAAAGAAGAAGTAAAGCTGTCATTGTTTGCAGATGACATGATACTATACATAGAGAATCCTAAAGATGCTACCGAAAAACTACTAGAGCTAATCAATGAATTTGGTAAAGTAGCAGGTTACAAAATTAATTCACAGAAATCTCTGGCATTCCTGTACACTAATGATGAAAAATCTGAAAATGAAATCAAGAAAACACTCCCATTTACCATTGCAACAAAAAGAATAAAATATCTAGGAATAAACCTACCTAAGGAGACAAAAGACCTGTATGCAGAAAATTATAAGACACTGATGAAAGAAATTAAAGATGATACAAACAGATGGAGAGATATACCATGCTCCTGGATTGGAAGAATCAATATTGTGAAAATGACTCTACTACCCAAAGCAATCTACAGATTCAATGCAATCCCTATCAAACTACCACTGGCATTTTTCACAGAACTAGAACAAAAAATTTCAAAATTTGTTTGGAAAAACAAAAGACCCCGAATAGCCAAAGCAATCTTGAGAACGAAAAAAGGAGCTGGAGGAATCAGGCTCCCTGACTTCAGACTATACTACAAAGCTACAGTAATTAAGACAGTGTGGTACTGGCATAAAAACAGAAAGATAGATCAGTGGATCAGGATAGAAAGCCCAGAGATAAACCCACGCACATATGGCCAACTTATCTTTGATAAAGGAGGCAGGAATGTACAGTGGAGAAAGGACAGCCTCTTCAATAAGTGGTGCTGGGAAAACTGGACAGGGACATGTAAAAGTATGAGATTAGATCATTCCCTAACACCATACACAAAAATAAGCTCAAAATGGATTAAAGACTTAAATGTAAGGCCAGACACTATCAAACTCTTAGAAGAAAACATAGGTAGAACACTCTATGACATAAATCACAGCAAGATCCTTTTGGACCCAACTCCTAGAGAAATGGAAATAAAAACAAAGATAAACACATGGGACCTAATGAAACTTCAAAGCTTTTGCACAGCAAAGGAAACCATAAACAAGACCAAAAGACAACCCTCAGAATGGGAGAAAATATTTGCAAATGAAGCAACTGACAAAGGATTAATCTCCAAAATTTATAAACAGCTCATGCAGCTCAATAGCAAAAAAACAAACAACCCAATCCAAAAATGGGCAGAAGACTTAAATAGGCATTTCTCCAAAGAAGATATACAGACTGCCAACAAACACATGAAAGAATGCTCAACATCATTAATCATTAGAGAAATGCAAATCAAAACTACAATGAGATATCATCTCACACCAGTCAGAATGGCCATCATCAAGAAATCTAGAAACAATAAATGCTGGAGAGGGTGTGGAGAAAAGGGAACACTCTTGCACTGCTGGTGGGAATGTGAATTGGTACAGCCACTATGGAGAACAGTATGGAGGTTCCTTAAAAAACTAAAAATAGTACTACCATATGATCCAGCAATCCCACTACTAGGCATATACCCTGAGAAAACCATAATTCAAAAAGAGACATGTACCAAAATGTTCATTGCAGCTCTATTCACAATAGCCCGGAGCTGGAAACAACCTAAGTGTCCATCATCGGATGAATGGATAAAGAAGATGTGGCACATATATACAATGGAGTATTACTCAGCCATAAAAAGAAACGAAACTGAGCTATTTGTAATGAGGTGGATAGACCTAGAGTCTGTCATAGAGAGTGAAGTAATTCAGAAAGAGAAAGACAAATACCGTATGCTAACACATATATATGGAATATAAGAAAAAAATGTCATGAAGAACCTAGGGGTAAAACGGGAATAAAGACACAGACCTACTTGAGAATGGACTTGAGGATATGGGGAGGGGGAAGGGTAAGCTGTGACAAAGCGAAAGAGAGGCATGGACATATATACACTACCAAACGTAGGGTAGATAGATAGTGGGAAGCAGCCGCAGAGCACAGGGAGATCAGCTCGGTGCTTTGTGACTGCCTGGATGGGAGGGATGGGGAGGGTGGGAGGGAGGGAGATGCATGAGGGAGGGGATGTGGGAACAGATGTATATGTATGACTGATTCACTTTGTTATAAAGCAGAAACTAATAAAAAATAGAAAAAAAATCCTAAAAAAAAAAAAAGTAAATTGTCCCAATTCCCTTATTCTGGAATCCTGAAACAAAATGCTACAGCAGAGGAAGCCTCATAAACACACAGCACCTGCCACGGTTTACCCCAGCCTTGGAAGAACTGGGAAGGATAAGACCAAGGCAGGCCTGAGGAAAGGTCAGAGGGTAGGCAGGACTCGGGTGTGGGGAGCAGGGGCAGGGCTGTCTGGACGGAGCAGTGGGTTGTAAGAAGAGCAGTGACCCTGGGTCCTGCTGCCCTGAGTCCGTGTCCTGGTCCTGGTCAACTACAGGAGACCAGGTCAGCAGGGCTGTGAAAGCAAGTGTGTGAAGAAGCCCAGCAAACCCTTCACATAGCCCTCTAGAATTTCTGCTGCCCATGGAGGGTGTCTAGGGCAGCTGGAGGTGGACCCCTCTCAAATGGAAGCATGTCAGCACATCAGCCTTGGGGAAGTGCAGTGGCTGAGATGAGCTCAAGGAGCCTGAACACATGCAATGATCCCAGAGCACGTGTTCTGTGATGCATCCATCTCTGGGTCTGTCCTTTATAAGAGGAACAAACAGTGAGCACAAAACATGAGGTGAAGCCACAAGTCCTGAAAGTGCAGAGGGAGACCGTTCACTTCTCATCCACCAACTCACCCTTTCTAGAAGAACTTGGTTTCAAGTTTCAAGGGCCCATGGGAGTTTTGACGCACAGGTTCTGTCCATCATAGGTCAATATGCAAAAGAAAACAAACTCTCCTGTGCACAATACCCTAGATGTGCTAAGCAGAAAACCAACTTCCATATTAGGCAGTGACAAGCACAAGAAAGAGCAGCTCATGTGCAAAAGATCAGTTTTGATGAGCAAATCAAGAAAAGGTGATTATAGAGCACAGTCACATCTAAGGACACAATTTCTCTCTATTGTATCATTAAAATGTGAAAAAAACAAGTCAGAACTCTACACATATTTCATTCTTCTTTCTGATTTCATATCCACCTTCCTCAGTCTCCAAAGCAGGAGATATAACCCTAAAGTTCCAGGAACCCTCTGCCATTAGATCCTACCTAAGTGTTGTTCCTACCTGTATCATTTTCTTTATCATGGCCACAAATGCTATTCAAAGTCAATTCTATAGAAACACGAACATGAATTTACAAGTCTTATGGATACAGTAAAATGTGACTAATGTGACTGAGTAATTGGATATTTTATTGATTTTCTTTTAATACACTGAGTTAATCATTGATTGAATTAAATAAATTATAACAGGCACAACTATCTAGTGGCTACCACACTGTAATACACATCCCTCTCTCTCTCTCTCTCTCTCTCTCTCCATATATATACATATATATATATATATATATATATATATATATATATATATATAATATATGGAGGATGTTACCACTGATCCCCTTGTTATTCCGCTCTGTATGGTCTACCCATTCAAGATGGCTGTTTGCTGATGGTTTACGAAATGAAAATCTTCTGCCCTGTGAAGGTACATAGCCCAAGGGGTAAGAGGTATGTGTCCCTCTGCTGGTTTCCCTGGTAACCGATGAGCCCATCTGCTGTCAATTCCCCCTTTAACTGGTAGCCTGCCTATTCCGCCCAGAGTGAAGAATGCTGCTACTGCTGCTGCTGCGTTCTGCCTGCCATCGCCTATCTACAGTGGGATGTCTCTCCAGGACTACTTTGCTTCTGATGTGAAAGGTCTCCCATCTATTAAACCATGAATGTCTCTGTCCCTGACTCCGGGCTCTTTCTTTAGCCCTGAGCCTGAGCAAGTACAGGGCTTGCAGGCGTAAGAGGTGCAGCCAAACACCTTCTGCAGGGCAGTTTGCTGGCCAGGTGTGAAGATTCATTTGTAGGTGTTTCCTAGGCTCATGCACACTTGCCAGGCACTCATGAGACCTTGGGGACACTGAAACAGTAATGTCAACACCCAGATCCTAGAGGAATTCCAGACAAGTGTTCCACGTGACGGGAGAGGTAATGAGCATGGCCCAGTGCACCTGTGCTAGACATAATCAGTGAGCAGGTGCAGAAGGGAGGGAGGGACATTCACTCACTTCATGAGGCCATCCTTCTCACCACTGCCTCTGAACCATCCAGGGAAGGAAGGGACAAAATGCCCTTAGAAGGTAAATGGCTTGTACACTGAAAACTACAAACCACTGCTGAAAGTATTAAACAAGGAACAAATAATTGAAATGATATATCATATTCATAGACTGGAGACTTATTATTGTTGACATTTCTACACTACCCAAAGGTAAGTATAAATTCATTTTAATACCTATCAAGATCCCAATGTCATTTTCAAAGAAAAAAAAAAAAAAAAACGATCCTAAAATACATATGGAACCACTAAGGACTCCAAACAGACAAAACAATCCTGAGAACAAAGAACATAGACTGAGGCTTCTCACTTCCTGACTTCAAATCACATTACAAAGCCACAGGAATCAAAACTGTATGGTACTGACATAGAAACAGATACATTGCCCTAAAGACCAGAATAAACAACCCCCAAGAAAACTCATAGATACATGGCCAAATGAAATTCACCAAGCTTCTAAGACAACAAATAGGGAAAGTATAGTTTTTTCAACAGTCAATAGGATGAAAATATAACTTACAGGAAGATTACAAACATATAACCGAAAAGGAGCTAATGTCCAAAACACCTAAGAAAAACACTACAAATCAAATGCAAACTAAGTTAAAAAATTAAAAAGGGCAAATAACTGGGTTCAGAAATGTGCAAAGACTTAAATAAGACATTTCCTGAAAAAGACATACAAATGGCTAACAAATATAGGAAAAGGTTCTCAACCTCACTAATCATCAGGGCAATGCAAAACAACACCTCATACCTGTTAGGCTGTGTATTATAAACAAAAAAATTAACAGTTTAAGGCCAAGATGTGGTGAATTGGAAACTTTGTACACTGCTGGTGGGAATGTAAAATGGTGCCGCTATTATGAAAAAGAGTATGGGGGTTCCTTTTAAAATTATAAACAGAAATATCATATGATTCAGCAATCACAGTTCTGGGTATATAGCCAAAGGAAATTAAATCAGTATCACAATGAGATGAACTTAGGTTCATTGCGGCATACTCCAGAATAGCCTAGATATGCAACCAACTTCACAAAAGAAGTAAGTGTCCTGTGCCTGAGCTAACCTTAGGTACTTCAAAACAACTCTGTAAGTCTCTTAGCCCCTTAGAGAGGATGAAAGCAATATTAGAGCTAACAGTAACTTGTCCCAATTCCCTTAGTCTGGAATACTGAAACAAAAGTTCTACAGCAGGGGAAGCCTCCTAAACACACAGCACCTGCCAGGGTTTGCCCCAGCCTTGGAAGAACTGGGAAGGATAAGACCAAGGCAGGCCTGAGGAAAGGTGAGAGGACTGGAGCAGGACTGGAGTGAGGGGAGCAGGGGCAGGGATGTCCGGATGGAGCAGTGGGGTTTAAGAAGAGCAGTGACCCTGGGTCCTGCTGCCCTGAGTCTCTGTCCTGGGCCTGGTGAATTCCAGGAGACCAGGTTAGCAGGGCTGTGAGAGCCAGTGTGTGAAGCGAGCCCAGCAGCTCCTTCACACAGCCCTCTAGAATTCCTTCCGGGCATGAAGGGTCTTTAGGGGCAGCTGGACACGGAGCCCTCTCAAATGGAAGCATGTCAGCACATCAGCCTTGGGAGGTGCTGAGGCTGAAATGAGGAGACTAAGCACAAGCAGTGATCCCAAGGAACATGTTCTGTGACTCATCCACCTCTGGGAGTGCACTTTCCATGATGAATACAGAGTGAGGACAAAAGTAAGGTGAAGCTACAAGTCCTGAAAGTGTAGAGGGAGAGAGTTCAAGTCTCATCCACCACCTGACACTCACTATAAGAACTTGTTCTCTAGTGTCAAGTGACTATGAGAATTTTGTTCCCACTAGGATATGGCCCTCATATGTGAATGTAAAAAGGAAACCAAAATCCTGGTGAAAAATACCCTCCCAGTATCAAACAGAAATGAACCTTTCATCTTTGGCAGTGAAAAATCAATGAAAGAGTTGTCTTGTGAGAAAGACAATTTCTGAATTGCAAAGCAAGAAAAGATGACTATAAGCACAGTACAGTCAAAGGACATGGACACCATAACTCTATTATATCATTAAAATTTGGAAAGGACAAATCAGAATTCTACACATATTTCCTTCTTCTTCCTGATTTCATACTCACCTTCCTTAGTTTCTAAAGAACCGGGTGGAACCCAAGTGTTCTAGGAATTGTCTCGCTTTAGATCCTACCTGAGAGTTCTTCCCTACCTGAATCGTCATCAAAATCGCTGCTATGTATGCTCTCCACGATCCATTCTGTACAAACACAACCATGAGCATAAAGTTATTATACAAGTTGACACACGCATTTCTCCTACTCGACGTGCTGGCTCACACAGCATTGCCCTGGTCTTCCCTCCATGTTCTCAGACCTCCCCTGTGCTCTGTGCAGAGTCCTTCAATAAGATATTGATCACAGTTGAAAATTTCAAATGAGGGAGAGATGCTGAGAAAATCACTTTTCGACCACTCCCTTCTATAGACCCATTTAGAGCTTTCACCGTCAACCTTACCAACCTGAAATTCCAGATGTTACAGACACACTTGAAACATGGCTAGTGTGACCAAGCAATTGTGTGTTTTTTTGCATTTTTTAATAGAATGAGTTAATTGTTGTTTGAACTAAATTAATTATAAATAGACACATTTGGTTAGTGGCTACCACACTGGAAAGCTCAGCTCTAAGTAATCCAAAGATGAGAAAGAGGCAACCAGCCACCCCTCCCATGGTTGTTCTTTAGTGCAGATAATTTGATGGCCAGATCTGATCATTCGTATGTAGGTATATCTTGGGCTCTTGGACCCACACCAGGCATTGCGAGAGACCTTGTGGACACTGAAATAGTACAGTCAACACTCAGATCCAAGAGGAATTCCCAGCAAGGGGCCCACTTGTAGACAGAGGTGAAGGGCATGGCCCAGTACACCTGTATTAGACATAATCAGAGAGTAGGTGCAGAGGGAAGGGAGGGATTTCACTCTCTCCATGAGTACATCCTTCTCACCCCTGACTCTAGAAGACCTGAGGAAGGCAGTAGAAAAGGCCCCATAGGAGGTGAAAAATTTGTATACTGAAAACTACAGGACATTGCGGAAAGAAATTAAAGAAGAGACAAGTAATTGGAATGACATACCATGATCATAGACTGGATTATTAAATACTGTTGGCATTTCTATACTACATAAAGGGATGTACACATATATCACAACAACCCACAAAATTCCATGTCATTATTATAGAAGTGGACAGAATTCTAAAATACATGTGGAACCACCCCAAGTAGATAAAACAATCTTGAGAGCAAAGAGCAATGATGGAGATTATCACTTCCTGAACTCAAAACACATAACAATGCCACAGTAGTCAAAAGAGTCTGCTACTGGCATCAAGACAGTGAGATAGACCAATGAAATATAATAGAGAGACCCCAAATAAACACACATATATATGGCCAACTGATCTTTGCCAAGGTTCTAAGATAACCAAGTGAAGAAAGGATAGTTCTTCAACAATCAACAGAATGAAAAGGCAACCTAAAGGATGGGTGGAAATATGTGTAAACCTTGTATCTGAATAAGGGGCCAATATCCAGAATATATGAGACTAAAACAAGTCAATGTCAGAAAAACTGCAGGGAAATAATTGAGCTTAAATATGGGTAAAAAAGTGCTTCCCTGGTGGCACAGTGGTTGGGAGTCCGCCTGCCGATGCAGGGTACGTGGGTTCGTCCCCCAGCCCGGGAGGATCCCGCATGCCGCAGAGCGGCTGGGACCATGAGCCATGGCCGATGGGCCTGCACGTCCGGAGCCTTTTCTCCGCAATGGGAGAAACCACAACAGTGAGAGGCCAGCGTATCACCAAAAAAAAAAAGGGTAAAAATCTTCACTAGGCATTTTTCCATAAAGACATACAAGTGGTCAATCTACATATGAAAATTTGCTCAACATTGCTAAGCATCAGGGAAATGGAAATCAAGCCACAAGGAGATATCACTCACACCTCTTAGGATGTGTATTATAAAAAGACAATTAGGGCTTCACTGGTGGCACAGAGGTTGAGAGTCCGCCTGCCGATGCAAGGGACACATATTCGTGCCCCGGTCTGGGAGGATCCCACATGCCGCTGCGCGGCTGGGCCCATGAGCCATGTCCGCTGAGCCTGTGCCTTTGGAGACTGTGCTCCACAACGGGAGAGCCCACAACAATGAGAGGTCCGTGTACTGCAAAAAAAAAAAAAAAAAGAAAAAAGAAAAGAAAAGAAAAGAAAGAAAATTAATGGATGTGCCAAAGATGTGAAGAAGTGGAACTTCTGTACCATGTAGCAATGTAAAATGGTGTAGCCATTATGGAAAACAGAATGGAGGTCCCCCAAATAGTATTAAGAGAACTCTCATAAAATCCAGCAATCACTCATTTAGGTTTATATACAAAGGAGATAAAACAAGAATGTCCAAGAGATATCTACAGTCTCATGTCCATTGCAGCATTATACACAATACACAACATAGGAAAACTGCCTAGTGTCCATGGGAAGATGAATTAATAAAGAAAATGTGGTGTATACATACAGTGGAATGTCATTCAGTCTTTGAAAAAGAAGGAAATCCTGCCATTTGCAGAAACACGAAAGAACTTGGAGGACATTTGTAAGAGTGAAATAAGCCAGTCACAGAAGGTCAAAAACTGAAAGAAAACTCCGAGAAGCAGAGAGTAGAAGGGTGGTTCCAAGAGCTGGCAGGATGTTGACATGGGAAGTCTCTGTTCAATGGTTAGAATGTGTTATTTGCAAAATGGAAAAGTTCTAGACACATGCTGTACAACAAGGTGCATGTAGTCAACAGGACTCACTGGAGATTTCAAAACTTGTTAAGACGTTGGATTTCATTGTATGAGTACTTTTACAACAATAAAATATACATATGTAAAATAAATACAAAGTGGAAAAAGGGGGAAAAAGAAGAAAAATAAGGAAAGGGAGTCAACAGAAGGAAAGAAGAAAGGAGGAAGGGTCTCGTATGTACACAGGTATCAAGAGATAATGGGAGAGAAGGTTCTCTCCCTAGGCTTTAAAGAAGACATCTCTCCAGAGTTCACTCCAGCAGGAGGGGGATGTCCTTTCTCTTCCCCATTCAACCAGAAGTGCCAATAGCATCCTAAATGTGGCCCAGGCTGTTCTCAGGTGTACAATTTTCCTTGATTTCTAAACCAACCACCCCTGACTCCCCATGGCTCAGGTGCCCTTCCTGTATCTCCTTCCACTTCTCTAAAGCATTTCCCTCTTCAAGTCCAGCCCGAGGCTCCAATCCTGTCCTCACACGTGGGGTCCACTGGGCGGGTCTCTGAGTTCTTAAGAGCCTCCCTGTGAGTAGCAGGCACTGAATCGCACACCAGGGTTCCCCTCAGCACCATCAGCAAACTACGACCTAGGGATTGAGGATTTCTAGAACAACTTTACTCATACACAGTCTCTTGGGTAAACAAGTGACATTTTACAATCAAGCATTTTCAGTTTTTTCTTTGGTGGGGAAAATATTGACACATATAAGGCAATCATATTCTATTAAAGTATGTATTTCTCAAAGGACTCACTATCGAAAAAGAATTTTTAAGTATAACTTTGCATGTTTTAATTGACTTTACTCCCATACTTGTTTGCTTGCAAAAGCCTTCAGAAAATACCAAGAACCTACTTCATCTGGCAGTTTGCACAGCAACATGTGTGGAGATCCTCTTCTCACAGTGCTTGGTTTCTCTGTACCACCTTGCAAAGCACAACCTCCTCTCCGCCCTCCTGGGAAGGGAGCCAGTGCCCACCCTGAGCTCAATCCCTGGGGTAGATCTCTTGGTTCTGTCTTCACTGTATGCAGTGTTTCTTGCCCAGCACACAGAAACAGGGCCGGCACAAGTGATGGAAGACAGACTTTCCACAGGAGAAGGACATTTCATTTCCTTAGCACAGAATCCGATAGTGAATATTAGCCTCAAAGGAGAAAGGTGGAGTGAATTTCCTCCATCTACTCCTGGAGGCTCCTTCTTTCTCGGATTCCTCCAGAACTGGGTGTGGCATGTGGGTACAAGCATGGGCTCCCTGCAAAAGGAAGGAGGCCTGCCTAGCACTAGGTGCTTCAGGTAAGAGGGGAGGACTCATCTCGAGGCTCTAATAGGAAACAGTTAGAAGGAGGGAAGTGGCAGAGAGATGTATCATAACCATTCAGAATGCTATGAGACCTACTAAGAGATGAGATTTCTTATTAAATGAAGTTGTAATTGACCCAGTAGTAGGCATGCTGAAACCCAGTTTTGTTCATTAAGAATCCAGCCATGGAGCAACTGAGTCCGTGCACCACAACTACTAAGCCTGTGCTCTAGAGCCCGCAAGTCACAACTACTGAGCTCAAGTGCCACAACTATTGAACCCCATGCACCTAGAGCCCATGCTCTGGAACAACAGAAGCCACCGAAATGAGAAGCCCGTGCACTGCAACGAAGACCCAACACAGCCAAAAAATAATAATAATAATAGTAATCCAGTAAACATTTGCCTGGGTGGTGATAGGATTTGTTTTCCAGGTTAAATGAGGCTCACTTGGTATAAAATCAAAGCACACACTGAAAGTGTACAGTTTATTTACTTTTATATCCATACCCATTCAAATGCAGTGGTGATGGGAATATTTTCTAGAAAGTTGGCACCACTAACAGTGATGTTTAGGGGAAGATAAATCAAGGGAAACACAACACAAAAAGTTCACATACACACACAGAATCATACCACTCATTTCCCATACAGACACACCCAGTCTCATGCACACAAACCTACACCACCTAACCGTAATACAGCTTCTTCCTGGGATTATAGTAATTGGTCACGTTACTTGTAAATCACTTTCTATCACCAGGACCCCTACTCTCATTCCCAGTACAAATTTGGAATCAGTTTGCCCTCTACACTAAAACAAGCAAGAATGTCCCACTTTCTCATCTTCAAAGTTCTTCCTCCCCAAGTGACTGATTCCAGAATACATACCATTTTCACGTTCTGGGAAGGCCACCTGCAATTACAGAAGAGAAAACACTATGAGGATAAGATCACAGTGATGCTCAGGTCTTTTGTTCATTTGCTGACAGTAGAAAACCTCATAAGAAACAGTGGTCCAGGGAACCCAGCAAGAGTAATCAGAGCAAACCTACTCAGTCTGAAAGGCAAGAACTTTGCTGGGAGGATGGAACTTCCAAGTCCATTTAGGTTGGAAATTACAGAATTCTTTTCCTAGACGAAAAATCGCTGCAGGAGAGAGAGCTCCATACTCTACAGGCTGTAATGGATGCTGTCAATTTTAATATCCGGTGGAATCAGGCACCATGAGTTGGTAATAGACTCTCACTCCACATTCTCCCAACCAAGGGAATTGTATGTATCTGGAAGGAATACCCTCAAATATACATAACTCAATTCTATTGAAAGAGAAATAAAGCAATATTTCTATCTCAGGCCAGAAAAAATCCAGCTTACCTTGATTTTCCACGGAGGCATTTCTTCTGTCCTATCACGGTGCAGGTCATCCGCCACAACCTCAGGGAGACCTGGAGGGACACAGAGTAACTGTCAGGACACTGGTGATGCGGCTCAGGAATTACTCAGGGGCTTTCTTCTCGATGAGGACATGGGGTGGTGTGTATGGATGTGGGAGGTTAGTAAGTGTGGGCTGAGCTGGTGTTGGGCCATCCTCTTTGGGGGATGAAGGAAGGCAAAGGACAAGAGGAAGGAAATGAAAACAGAGTTTTGGCTTTCTAGCTAAGGGGAGCCTCATCAGAAGGGAAGGGTCGATCTAAAAAATGGTAAACACTAAATTGCATGCTCTGTTTCAATGACCCAGACCCATGACCCATCCTGCCTCTTTTGAGTTTCTGCTAAATTGCCACTGTCTCTTGATTTTTCCCAGATCACTCTTTCCCCAGCATCCACAATGCCAGCTACTGCATTTGTCATGTCTTCTATTGTATAATATTTTATACTTGATTAACAGCAACCTCCATTAAAGGACTGAATTCAGTCCTAGATAAAATATGCTATATTTATTCACTAATCACTTGTCTTAAGGAAAATCAAATACACAAGATTTGACAAAACTGAAATCCTACCATTTAGATACAGCCACTATCAATCGTATCATATTTTTCTCCCAGTCTTTGTTTTCTATACAATGTATGTATGCCCACTGAGTCAGGGGCTGCCCATACTCTAGGGAGCTCTTCCATATGTGGGACAGTTCGTTATGAAGAGTCAGCAAAGACTGAGTACAGCCTGTCTCTAACCCAGCTGTGCAGGAGAAGTGTACAGGCTAACAGTCAGGTTCCACTTTGAATCCTTGGGTGTGGGCTACAGGAATTGACCAATGCTAAGGCTTATGGTAACGTTATCCAATACAATAAAATAGCTCCCTGATTCTTATCTGCTTTTGGCCTTGTTTAAGCAGTGATACCAGCACTGACAGATATGACCTGTACTGTATACATGGAGTCTCACACCTCTCAGAATCTGTGAGCTGACCAGGAGAATGCAGGTCCTGAGGTGAATTTCACATTAATGATTGTGCCAAAGTCAACTGATAAGCCCACCCATAGCTGCCCTGGATTCTGTGACCACTAAGGCCACCTGATGGGCAAGGTCTGGACCTTTGGAGATGCTAGGACTTCCAGCCCAGGATACGGATGCAGGGACTCCCTTGCTCCATGACTGAGGACACCTTGGCTAAGTGGTAAGTGCAGGTCAGTGATCAAGTGCATCCACATTGGGACCCACCCCTGGGTTCTCAGTATGGCTTTTCCACATAGGAGGTCAAGAGCTTAGAACATTTATCTCTGCACCATCTCCTTCCGAGGAAAAGAAGTATTAACCAAACCTGGGCAACAGCTGTGTTGAGGGAAGAACATGCAAACAACTTCACAAAACAAGTTACGGTCCTGTGCCTCAGCTAACCTTAGGTACTTCAAAACTACTCCGTAAGTATCTTAGCTCCTTAGAGCAGATGAAAGTAATATTAGAGTTAAAAGTAACTTTTCCCAATTCCCTTATTCTGGAATACTGAAACAAAATGCTACAGCAGAGGAAGCCTCATAAACACACAGCACCTGCCAGGGTTTACCCCAGCCTTGGAAGAACTGGGAAGGATAAGACCAAGGCAGGCCTGAGGAAAGGTCAGAGGGTAGGCAGGACTGGGGTGTGGGGAGCAGGGGCAGGGCTGTCTGGACGGAGCAGTGGGTTGTAAGAAGAGCAGTGACCCTGGGTCCTGCTGCCCTGAGTCTGTGTCCTGGGCCTGGTCAACTACAGGAGACCAGGTCAGCAGGGCTGTGAAAGCAAGTGTGTGAAGAAGCCCAGCAGCCCATTCACACAGCCCTCTAGAATTTCTGCTGCCCATGGAGGGTGTCTAGGGCAGCTGGAGGTGGACCCCTCTCAAATAGAAGCATGTCAGCACATCAGCCTTGGGGAAGTCCAGTGGCTGAGATGAGCTCAAGGAGACTGAGCACATGCAATGATCCCAGAGCACGTGTTCTGTGACTCATCCATCTGTGGGTCTGTCCTTTATAAGAGGAACAAACAGTGAGCACAAAACATGAGGTGAAGCCACAAGTCCTGAAAGTGCAGAGGGAGACAGTTCACTTCTCATCACCCACCTCACCCTTTCTAGAAGAACTTGGTCTCAAGTTTCAAGGGCCCATGAGAGTTTTGACCCACAGGTTCTGTCCATCATAGGTCAATATGCAAAAGAAAACAAACTCTCCTGTGCACAATACCCTAGATGTGCTAAGCAGAAAACAAACTTCCATATTGGGCAGTGACAAGCACAAGAAAGAGCAGCTCATGTGCAAAAGATCAGTTTTGATGAGCAAATCAAGAAAAGGTGATTATAGAGCACAGTCACATCTAAGGACACAATTTCTCTCTATTGTATCATTAAAATGTGAAAAAACAAGTCAGAACTCTACACATATTTCATTCTTCTTTCTGATTTCATATCCACTTTCCTCAGTTTCCAAAGCAGGAGATATAACCCTAAAGTTCCAGGAACCCTCTGCCATTAGATCCTACCTAAGTGTTGTTCCTACCTGTATCCTTTTCTTTATCATGGCCACAAATGCTATTCAAAGTCAATTCTGTAGAAACACGAACATGAATTTACAAGTCTTATGGATACAGTAAAATGTGACTAATGTGACTGAGTAATTGGATATTTTATTGGTTTTCTTTTAATACACTGAGTTAATCATTGACTGAATTAAAAAATTATAACAAGCACAACTAGCTAGTGGCTACCACACTGTAATACACATCTCTCTCTCTCTCTCTCTCTCTCTCTCTCTCTCTCTCTCTCTCTCCATATATATACATATATATATATATATATATATATATATATATATATATATATGTATATATATGTATATATATATAATATATGGAGGATGTTACCACGGCTCCCCTGGTTATTCCCCTCTGTATGGTCTACCCATTCAAGATGGCTGTTTGCTGATGTTTTACCAAAGGAAAAACTTCTGCCCCGTGAAGGTACTTAGCCCAAGGGGTAAGAGGGATGCCTCCCTCTGCTGATTTCCCTGGTAACCGATAAGCCCATCTGCTGTCAATTCCCCCTTTAACTGGTAGCCTGCCTATTCCGCCCAGAGAGAAGCATGCTGCTACTGCTGCTGCTGCCTTCTGCCTGCCATCGCCTATCTACAGTGGGATGTCTCTCCAGGACCACTTTGCTTCTGACGTGAAAGATCTCCCATCTATTAAATCATGAATATCTCTGTCCCTGACTCCGGGCTCTTTCCTTAGCCCTGAGGCTGAGCAAGTACAGGGCTTGCAGGCGTGAGAGGTGCAGCCCAACATCTTCTGCAGGGCAGTTTGCTGGCCACATTTGATGATTCCTTTGTAGGTGTTTCCTAGGCTCATGCACACTTGCCAGACACTCATGAGACCTTGGGGACACTGAAACAGTAATGTCAACACCCAGATCCTAGAGGAATTCCCGACAGGTGTTCCACTTGAGGGGAGAGGTAATGAGCATGGCCCAGTGCACCTGTGCTAGACATAATCAGCGAGCAGGTGCAGAAGGGAGGGAGGGACATTCACTCACTTCATGAGGCCATCCTTCTCACCACTGCCTCTGAAAAATCCAGGGAAGGAAGGGACAAAATGCCCTTAGAAGGTAAATGGCCTGTACACTGAAAACTACAAACCACTGCCGAAAGAATTAAAAAAGGAACAAATCATTGAAATGACATATCATAATCATAGACTGGGGACTTATTATTGTTGACATTTCTACACTACCCGAAGGTAAGTATTAATTCATCGTAATACCTATCAAAATCCCAATGTCATTTTCAAAGTAAAAGAAAAAAAACGATCCTAAAATACATATGGAACCACTAAGGACTCCAAACAGAGAAAACAATCCTGAGTACAAAGAACATAGATGGAGGCTTCTCACTTCCTGACTTCAAAACACATTACAAAGCCACAGGAATCAAAACTGTATGGTACTGGCATAGAAACAGATATACAGGCCTAAAGACCAGAATAAATAATCCCCAAGAAAACTCATAGATACATGGCCAAATGAAATTCACCAAGCTTCTAAGACAACAAATAGGGAAAGTATAGTTTTTTCAACAGTCAATAGGATGAAAATATAACTTACAGAAAGTTTACAAACATATATCAGAAAAGGAGCTAATGTCCAAAACATCTAAGAAAAACAGTACAACTCAAATCCAAACTAAGTTAAAAAATTAAAAAGGGCAAATAACTGGGTTCAGAAATGTGCAAAGATTTAAATAAGACATTTCCCAAAAAAGACATACAAATGGCTAACAAATAGAGGAAAAGGTTCTCAACCTCACTAATCATCAGGGCAATGAAAATCAACACCTCATACCTGTTAGGCTTTGTATTATAAAGAAAAAAATTAACAGTTTAAGGCCAAGATGTGGGGAATTGGAAACTTTGTACACTGCTGGTGGGAATGTAAAATGGTGCCGCTATTATGAAAAAGAGTATGGGGGTTCCTTATAAAATTATAAACAGAAATATCATATGATTCAGCAATCACAGTTCTGGGTATATAGCCAAAGGAAATTAAATCAGTATCACAATGAGATGAACATAGGTTCATTGCAGCATTCTCCACAATAGCCTAGATATGCAACCAACTTCACAAAAGAAGTAAGTGTCCTGTGCCGGAGCTAACCTTAGGTACTTCAAAACAACTCCGTAAGTCTCTTAGCCCCTTAGAGAGGATGAAAGCAATATTAGAGTTAAAAGTAACTTGTACCAATTCCCTTAGTCTGGAATACTGAAACAAATGTTCTACAGCAGGGGAAGCCTCATAAACTCACAGCACCTGCCAGTGTTTACCCCAGCCTTGGAAGAAGTGGGAAGGATAAGACCAAGGCAGGCCTGAGGAAAGGTCCAAGGGTAGGCAGGACTGGAGTGTGGGGAGCAGGGACAGGGCTGTCCGGATAGAGCAGTCGGTTGTTAGAAGAGCAGTGACCCTGGGTCCTGCTGCCCTGAGTCTCTGTCTTGGGCCTCTTCAATTCCAGGAGACCAGGTTAGCAGGGCTATGAGAGCCAGTGTGTGAAGCGAGCCCAGCAGCCCCTTCACACAGTCCTCTAGAATTCCTGCTGGCCATGAAGCGTCTGTAGGGGCAGCTGGAAGTGGAACCCTCTCAAATGGAAGCATGTCAGCACATCAGCCTTGGGAGGTGCTGAGGCTGAAATGAGGAGACTGAGCACATGCTGTGATCCCAAAGCATGTGTTCTGTGACTCTTCCACCTCTGGGAGTGCAGTTTCCTTGAGGAATAAACAGTGAGGACAAAAGTAAGGTGAAGCTACAAGTCCTGAAAGTGTAGAGGGAGAGAGTTCAAGTCTCATCCACCACCTGACACTCACTATAAGAACTTGTTCTCCAGTGTCAAGTGACTATGAGAGCTTTGTTCCCACTAGGATATGGCCATCATACGTGAATGTAAAAAGGAAACCAAAACCCCTGGTGCAAATACCCTCCAGGTACCAAACAGAAACGAAGCGTTCATCTTTTTCAGTGAAAAAGCAATGAAAGAGTAGTCTTGTTAGAAAGCAAATTTCTGAATGGCAAAGCAAGAAAAGAAGCACAGTACAGTCAAAGGTCATGAATACAATAACTCTATTATATCATTAAAATGTGGAAAGAACAAATCAGAATTCTACACATATTTCCTTCTGCTTCCTGATTTCATATTCACCTTCCTTAGTTTCTAAAGAAGTGGGTGGAACCCAAGTGTTCTAGGAAGTGTCTCGCTTTAGATCCTATCTGAGAGTTGTTCGCTATGTGAATCATCCTCAGCATCACTGCTATGTATGCTCTCCAAGATCCATTCTGTACAAACACAACCATGAGCATAAAGTTTTTATACAAGGTGACCCACCCATTTATTCTACTCGACTTGCTGGCTCACACAGCATCACCCTGGTCTTCCCTCCAGGTTCTGAGAACTCCCCTGTGCTCTGTGCAGACAGAGTCCTTCAATGAGATATTGATCACAGAGGAAAATTGCAAATGACGGAGAGATGCCGAGAAAATCACCTTTCGACCCCTCACTTCTATAGACCCATTTATAGCTTTCACCGTCAACCTTACCAACCGGAAATTCCAGATGTTACAGACACACTTGAAACATGGCTAGTGTGACCAAGCAGTTGTGTGGTTTTAGCATTTTTTAATAGAATGACTTAATTATTGTTTGAACTAAATTAATTATAAATATACACATTTGGTTCGTGGGTACCACACTGGAAAGCTCAGCTGTAAGATATCCAAAGATGCGAAAGAGGCAACCAGCCACCCTTCCCCTGGTTGTTCTTTACTGCAGAAAATTTGATGGCCTGATCTAATCATTTGTATGTAGGTATATATTGGGCTCTTGGACCCAAGCCACCCATTGGGAGAGTCCTTGTGGACACTGACATATTACAGTCAACACTCAGATCCAAGAGGAATTCCCAGCAAGGGGCCCACTCGTAGACAGAGGTGAAGGGCATGGCCCAGTACACCTGTATTAGACATAATCAGAGAGTAGGTGCGAGGGGAGGGAGGGATTTCACTCTCTCCATGAGTCCATCCTTCTCACCCCTGACTCTAGAAGACCTGAGGAAGGCAGTGGAAAAGGCCCAGTAGGAGGTGAAAAATTTGTATACTGAAAACTACAGGACATTGCGGAAAGAAATTAAAGAAGAGACAAGTAATTGGAATGACATACCATGTTCATAGACTGGATTATTAAATACGGTTGGCATTTCTGTATTACATAAAGTGATGTACAAATATATCGCAATAACCCACAAAATTACATATCATTATTATAGAAGAAGACAGAATCCTAAAATACATATGGAACCGCACCCAAGTAGATAAAACAATCTTGAGAACAAAGAGCAATGATGGAGATTAACACTTCCTGAACTCAAAACACATAACAATGCCACAGTAGTCAAAACAGTCTGCTACTGGCATCAAGACAGTGAGATAGACCAATGAAATATAATAGAGAGACCTCAAATAAACGCACATATATATTGCCAACTGATCTTGGCCAAGGTTCTAAGATAACCAAGTGAAGAAAGGATAGTCTCTTCAACAATCAACAGAATGAAAAGGCAACCTATAGGATGGGAGGAAATATGTGTAAACCTTGTATCTGAATAAGGGACCGATATCCAGAATATATAAGAAACTACTACAAGTCAATTTCAGAAAAACAGCGGGCAAATTACTGAGTTTAAAAATGGGTAAAAAGCTTCACTAGATATTTCTCCATAAAGACATACAGGTGGTCAATCTACATACGAAAATTTGATCAACATCGCTAAGCATCAGGGAAATGGAAATCAAGCCACAAGGAGATATCACTCACACCTGTTAGGACGTGTATTATAAAAAGACAATTAGGGCTTCCCTGGTGGCACAGTGGTTGAGAGTCCACGTGCCGAAGCAGGGGACACGTGTTCGTGCCCCGGTCTGGGAGGATTCCACATGCTACTGAGCGGCTGGGCCCATGAGCCATGGCCACTGAGCCTGTGCGTTTGGAGCCTGTGCTCCACAACGGGAGAGCCCACAACAATGAGAGGCCCATGTACTGCAAAAAAAAAAAAAAAAAGAAAGAAATTTAATGGATGCTGGCAAAGATGTGAAGACGTGGAACTTCTGTACCCTGTTTTGTACCCTGTAGTAATGTAAAATGGTGTAGCCATTATGGAAAACAAAATGGAGGTCCCGCAAAAATTATTAAGAGATCTAACATAAAATCCAGCAGTCACTCATTTAGGATTATATACAAAAGAGATAAATCAAGAATGTCCAAAAGATATCTACAATCTCATGTCCATTGCAGCATTATACACAATACACAACATAGGAAAACTGCCTAGTGTCCATGGGAAGATGAATTAATAAAGAAAATGTGGTGTATACATACAGTGGAATGTCATTCAGTCTTTGAAAAAGAATGAAATCCTGCCATTTGCAGCAACAAGAAAGAACTTGGAGGACATTAGTAAGTGTGAAATAAGCCAGTCACAGAAGGTCAAAAACTGAAAGAAAACTCTGAGAATCAGAGAGTGGAAGGGTGGTTCCAAGAGCTGGCAGGAGGTTGACATGGGAAGTCTCTGTTCAAGGTTAGAATGTGTTATTGGCAAAATGGAAAAGTTCTAGACACTTGCTGTACAACAAGGTGCATGTAGTCAACAGGATTGCCTGGACATTTCTAAACTTTAGGGGAATATAAATCAAAGGAAACACAACAAAAAATGTTCACATACACACACAGAATCATACCACTCATTTCACATACAGACACACCCAGTCTCATGCACACAAACCTACACTACCTAACCGTAATACAGCTTCTTCTTGGGACTATAGTAATTGGTCACATTACTTGTAAATCACTTTTATCACCAGGACCCCTACTCTCATTCCCAGCACAAATTTGGAATCTGTTTGCCCTCTACACTAAAACCAGCAAGAATGTCCCACTTTCTCATCTTCAAAGTTCTTCCTCCCCAAGTGACTGATTCCAGAATACATACCGTTTTCACCTTCTGGGAAGGCCACCTGCAATTACAGAAGAGAAAACACTATGAGGATAAGATCGCAGTGATGCTCAGGTCTTTTGTTCATTTGCTGACAGTAGAAAACCTGATAAGAAACAGTGGTCCAGGGAACCCAGCAAGGGTTATCAGAGCAAACCTACTCAGGCTGAAAGGCAAGAACTTTGCTGGGAGGATGGAACTTCCAAGTCCATTTAGGTTGGAAATTACAGAATTCTTTTCCTTGAGGAAAAATAGCTGCAGGAGAGAGAGCTCCGTACTCTACAGGTTGTAATGGATGCTGTCAATTGTAATGTCCTGTGGAATCAGGCACCATGAGTTGGTCATAGACTCTCACTCCACATTCTCCCAACCAAGGGAATTGTACGTATCTGGAAGGAATACCCTCAAATATTCATAACTTAATTCTATTGAAAGAGAAATAAAGCAATATTTCTATCTCAGACCAGAAAAAATCCAGCTTACATTGATGATCCACGGAGGCTTTTCTTCTGTCCTATCATGGTGCAGGTCATCCGCCACATCCTCAGGGAGAGCTGCAAGTACACAGAGTAACTGTCAGGACACTGGTGATGCGGCACAGGAATTACTAAGGGCCTTTCTTCTCGATGAGGACATGGGGTGGTGTGTATGGATGTGGGAGGTTAGTAAGTGTGGGCTGAGCTGGTGTTGGGCCATCCTCTTTGGGGGATGAAGGAAGGCAAAGGACAAGAAGAAGTAAGTGAAAACAGAGCTTTGGCTTTCTAGCTAAGGGAAATCTAATCAGAAGGGAAGGGTCGATCTAAAAAATGGTAAACACTAAATTGCATGCTCTGTTTCAATGACACAGACCCATGACCCATCCTGCCTCTTTTGACCTTCTGCTCAATTGCCACTGTCGCTTGATTTTTCCCAGATCACTCTTTCCCCAGCATCCACAATGCCAGCTACTGCATTTATCATGTCTTCTGTTGTATGATATTTTATACTTGATTAACAGCAACCTCCATTAAAGGACTGAATTCAATCCTAGACAAAATATGCTACATTTATTCACTAATCACTTGTCTTAAAGAAAATCAAATACACAAGATTTGACAAAACTGAAGTCCTACCATTTAGATACAGCCACTATCAATCGTATCATATTTTTCTCCCAGTCTTTGTTTTCTATACAATGTACGTATGCCCACTGAGTCAGGGGCTGTCCATACTCTAGGGAGCTGTTCCATAAGTGGGACACTTCGTTATGAAGAGGGAGCCCGGACTGAGCACAGCCTGTCTCTAACCCAGCTGTGCAGGAGAAGTGTACAGGCTAACAGTCAGGTTCCACTTTGAGTCCTTGGGTGTGGGCTACAGGAATTGACCAATTCTAAGGCTTATGGTAATGTTATCCAATACAATAAAATAGCTCCCTGATTCTTATCTGCTTTTGGCCTTGTTTAAGCAATGACACCAGCACTGACAGATATGACCTGTACTGTATACATGGGGTCTCACACCTCTCAGAATCTGTGAGCTGACCAGGAGAATGCAGGTCCTGAGGTGAATTTCACATTAATGACTGTGCCAAAGTCAACTGATAAGCCCACCCATAGCTGCCCTGGATTCTGTGACCACTAAGGCCACCTGATGGGCAAGGTCTGGACCTTTGGAGATGCGAGGACTTCCAGCCAAGGATACGGATGCAGGGACTCCCTTGCTCCATGACTGAGGATCCCTTGGCTGAGTGGTAAGTGCAGGTCAGGGATCCAGAGCACCCACATTGGGACCCACCCCTGGGTTCTCAGTTTGGCTTTTCCACTTAGGAGGTCAAGAGCTTAGAACATTTATCTCTGCACCATCTCCTTCTGAGGAAAAGGAATATTAACCAAATCTGGGCAATAGTTGTGTTGAGGGAAGAACAAGGTAGTGTACAGACAGTGTGCAGTGGTGATGAGCTTTGTTGACAGGTGAATTGTGCTGTGTAAGAGGGAAATATCTCCTCAGGAAACACACACACGCTCACGCGTGCAGGTTCACAATCACACCACATAGACCCCAACCACATAGACACATGGACCCCACCCCAACCCTGATACACACAAAACCACATCATCTAAATGATGCAGTTACTTCCAAGACCATAGAACTTGGGCATGGCTCTTTACTGGGAAATCACTCTCTAGCTCTACACCCCCAGCCCTCATCCCTGTAGGGACCCTGAATCAGGGTGTCTCTCCAAGCAAAGCCAGCAAGAGAGTCCCACCTTCTTCATCATCTAGATTGTTCCTCAGCACAGGGGTGAACTCTGAATACATACCGTTTTTGTTTGCTGTCCAATCCACCTGTGATTAGAGAAGAGAAAACAGTGTAAGGATCTCAGCATCCTGTGCTCTGTGGACACAGGTATTTCATCTCTTTTTTTGTCCTCAGAAAACCAAATGGGAAACGGTTGTTGAGTCAATGGCCCCAAAAGAAACCAGAGAAGACAGCTGTGGGAAAGGCTGGAGCTTTGCCTGGAAGATCTCTCAGGTCCACTTTGAGGAGCAAATACAAAAGTCTATTTCAAGGAGGGAAATTTTCTGCTGAGGAAAGTGTGTTTGACTCTACAGTTTCTAACTGGTGTTGCCATTTTTTAAATGGCCTTTTGAATGAGTTATCTGTTGGGAAAGACCTTCACTCAGCATTCATCCAACCAAGCAAAATTGTATACATCAGCTGTCTTGAACATTGTAGATCTTCAGATCTGAAATCAATTGGAAAAGAAAGAAATGAAGCAAACTTTTAATCTCTGATAAATAAGGGGAGCTTACCCTGGAGGTAGCAGGAGCCACTTTGATTGTCCTCACATGGGGCAGTTTCTCCAACAGGTCCTCAGGGGGCTCTAGGAGGACACAGAGTAAGTGTCAGGACACTGGTGATGCTGCTCAGGAATTACTCAGAGAGCCTCGTTAATGTGGACACAGGGTGGGAGTGTATGGATGCAGGTGGTTACTGAGTGTGGACTGAGGTGCTGTTGGACAAACCTCGCTGGTGGGTGGAGGAAGGCAAAGGGGAGGAACATTTCAGAAATGAGGAAGAGAACCTTTAGCTTTCTAGCTGTAGGGAACCTAATCAATTTGAAAGTGTCAGTCTGAAAAAGCTTAAACACTAACATTGCACTATGTTTCAGTATAGAGTCCCACGGCCCCTCTGCCCATTTCAAAGTCCCTCCAAATCCCCCTTCTTCTTGAAATGTTACAAGACTCTTTCAGCTTCCTTCTAATCAAATATATTGTTCCTTCATTCATCGTCCATTCTGTTGGATTTTTGACTTATTTTATTGTGATGAAATATACATATTTATGCTTTTCATAATTTTGAAGTATACAGTTCACTAGCATTTCTTACTTTCACAATGCTGTCTACCCATCAACACAATCTACATCTTAATCTTTTTCATCATTTCAACGTAACCTCTGTACCCATTAAATCATAATCCACCTTACTCCTGCCTCCTGACCTTGGTAATTTCTACTTCTGGTGTCTGTGAGTTTGCCTACACTAGGTACCTCATACAAGTGGAATCATATAATATTTGTCTTTCTGCGCCTGCCTTATTTCACTAACAATAATATATTTTTTAAATTATTTGGATCATTCATTTTGTAGCATAAGTCAATCTTTAATTCCTTTTTATGGTTGAAAATTATTCCATTCGGTGTATATATCACATTTTATTTATCCATTCATCACCTCATGGACTTTGGATTGTTTCTATCTTTTGGCTACTAAGAATAATGCGACTGTGAACATTAGTGTACACATTTCTGTATGGCACCATAATGGTGACAAATAATATTGTACATATTTCAAATATCATTGAATATAACAACACAAGGTGTGACTCTGAGGTGAACTATGGACTTTTCATTAGTAAAAATATACTTACATTGTTTCACTAATTGTAACAAATGTACTTCACCTATGCTATATATTATTAATAGCTGAAACTGGAGTGATAGGATACAGGAATTTTCTGTATTGCATGTACATGTTTTATGTCAATATATTCCTGTTCTAAATAATGTCTAATAATTTAAAGAAATCTCAAAACATGGTTTCAGGGAGGGATGTGTTGTTGGTGACGTTCAAAAATCAGCTAATGTCTAAACCATAACTAGAGACCATCTTCCCTTTTAAACATGAACCAAATGTTGAATTTTAAATGCATGCTGCAGAGCACAGGGAGAACAGCTCGGTGCTTTGTGACCGCCTGGATGGGTGGGATGGGGAGGGTGGGAGGGAGGGAGATGCATGAGGGAAGGGATGTGGGAACAGATGTATATGTATGACTGATTCACTTTGTTATAAAGCAGAAACTAATAAAAAAAAATAAAATTCAAAAAATAAATAAATAAATAAATAAATAAATAAATAAATAAATGCATGTTTACTTCCATGGTTAAAACAGTACCAGCTGGCTTAGTAAGTTGCAATTTGAACACATGGAATAAAAGAAGAATACTGCTTAATATTTCATAGCTCTTTCTTAAATATGAGGCACTGAATCAACTAGAATAATTATTCTTGAGTGAACTGAACGAGACATTTTCCACAGTACCTTCAGCTGGGTCATTTATAGGGTGCATCCTAAAATGTGGCCGGATGCGGATCTTTTTCAGCCAGCCTGGGGTTGATATTCTTGACCTCTGATGATTGTTTCTTCTTCTCACAATCTGGGAGCAGCATCCTGGGAAATGCATTACAATAGAGACAACTATTGACATCTTGCTGGCAGAAGACCATGGGGAAATTAGCAATAATTTATTCACAGTTCAATCCTTTGGTCCCTTTCCTCACCAGCGGCCCAAGAGCCTCCTGAATCAAAGTTGGACGTAGGAAGATCTTGAAGTTTGGTATGCAGTGAAAACACCCAAGAGACAGGTTTTGTGGGCAAATATCTTTATTTAACTGAGAATGTCTAGAAACTCAGCAAACCATTGGGACCATGACTGATGGACTGGATTCAAATCCCGTTTAGAAGAAGCATGTACTTGGGAAAGATATGTAGATCCCTCTTTGCCTCAGTACCCTGTTCTGAGATGTAGAAATGTTAATATGGCCTACATTTAGCATTATGTCACGTGGCCAAAAATGATTGAATACAGGTAAAATGTTTGAAAAATAAAGGACCGGTGCTTCACAAATGCTCTATAAGTGTTCAATCCTGAATGATGGCAAGAAGCAGCTGGATATTTTGTAGCTGTTGGAAGGAGAGAAGGGATTTGACGGCTCCATGTAAAGGGGGATTCAAGCTTACTCCTCAGCTTTTTAATGGGAACAATGCTTTACAGCTTATGGAGAATATCCATTATCATGTCTGACACCCAGCCCTGTTGGGGGTGAAGGGGAGGGCAAAGTGGGGGCTGTAACCCATATGTTATGGTGGAGGGTGTGGAAATTTAGAGAGATAAGTGACTGCCCAAGAGTCACAACCATGATGAATGATGGATCACGGACAGGACAAACAGAGCCAGTGCCTACCCTGAGCTCAATCCCTGGGGTAGATCTCTTGGTTCTGTCTTCACTGTATGCAGTGTTCCTTGCCCAGCACACAGAAACAGGGCCGGCACAAGTGATGGAAGACAGACTTTCCACAGGAGAAGGGCATTTCGTTTCCTTAGCACAGAATCCGATAGTGAATATTAGCCTCAAAGGAGAAAGGTGGAGTGAATTTCCTCCATCTACTCCTGGAGGCTCCTTCTTTCTCGGATTCCTCCAGAACTGGGTGTGGCATGTGGGTACAAGCATGGGCTCCCTTCAAAAGGAAGGAGGCCTGCCTAGCACTAGGTGCTTCAGGTAAGGGGGGAGGACTCATCCCGAGGCTCTAATAGCAAACAGTTAGAATGAGGGAAGTGGCAGAGAGATGTATCAGAACCATTCAGAATGCTATGAGACCTACTAAGAGATGAGATTTCTTATTAAATGAAGTTGTAATTGACCCAGTAGTAGGCATGCTGAAACCCAGTTGTGTTCATTAAGAACCCAGCCATGGAGCAACTAAGTCCGTGCACCGCAACTACTAAGCCTGTGCTCTAGAGCCCGCAAGTCACAACTACTGAGCCCACGTGCCACAACTATTGAAGCCCATGCACCTAGAGCCCGCGCTCTGGAACAACAGAAGCCACCGAAATGAGAAGGCCGCACAGGGCAACAAAGACACAACACAGCCAAAAAAAAAAAAAAAAAAAAGAATCCAGTAAACATTTGCCTGGGTGGTGATAGGATTTGTTTTCCAGGTTAAATGAGGCTCACTTGGTATAAAATCAATGCACACATTGAAAGTGTACAGTTTATTTACTTTTATATCCATACCCATTCATGATGCAGTGGTGATGGGAATATTTTCTAGAAAGTTGGCACCCGTAACAGTGATGTTTAGGGGAACATAAATCAAGGGAAACACAACACAAAAAGTTCACATACACACACAGAATCATACCACTCATTTCACATACAGACACACCCAGTCTCATGCACACAAACCTACACCACCTAACCGTAATACAGCTTCTTCCTGGGACTATAGTAATTGGTCACGTTACTTGTAAATCACTTTCTATCACCAGGACCCCTACTCTCATTCCCAGCACAAATTTGGAATCAGTTTGCCCTCTACACTAAAACCAGCAAGAATGTCCCACTTTCTCATCTTCAAAGTTCTTCCTCCCCAAGTGACTGATTCCAGAATACATACCGTTTTCACATTCTGTGAAGGCCACCTGCAATTACAGAAGAGAAAACACTATGAGGATAAGATCACAGTGATGCTCAGGTCTTTTGTTCATTTGCTGACAGTAGAAAACCTGATAAGAAACAGTGGTCCAGGGAACCCAGCAAGGGTTATCAGAGCAAACCTACTCAGGCTGAAAGGCAAGAACTTTGCTGGGAGGATGGAACTTCCAAGTCCATTTAGGTTGGAAATTACAGAATTCTTTGCCTAGAAGAAAAATCGCTGCAGGAGAGAGAGCTCCATACTCTACAGGCTGTAATGGATGCTGTCAATTGTAATGTCCTGTGGAATCAGGCACCATGAGTTGGTCATAGACTCTCACTCCACATTCTCCCAACCAAGGGAATTGTATGTATCTGGAAGGAATACCCTCAAATATTCATAACTTAATTCTATTGAAAGAGAAATAAAGCAATATTTCTATCTCAGACCGGAAAAATCCAGCTTACCGTGGGGATTGACGGAGGCTTTTCCTCTGTCCTATCACGGTGCAGGTCATCAGCCACATCCTCAGGGAGAGCTGGAGGGACACAGAGTAACTGTCAGGACACTGGTGATGTGGCTCAGGAATTACTCAGGGGCTTTCCTCTCGATGAGGACATGGGGTGGTGTGTATGGATGTGGGAGGTTAGTAAGTGTGGGCTGAGCTGGTGTTGGGCCATCCTCTTTGGGGGATGAAGGAAGGCAAAGGACAAGAAGAAGGAAGTGAAAACAGAGCTTTGGCTTTCTAGCTAAGGGGAATCTAATCAGAAGGGAAGGGTCGATCTAAAAAATGGTAAACACTAAAATGCATGCTCTGTTTCAATGACACAGACCCATGACACATCCTGCCTCTTTTGAGCTTCTGCTCAATTGCCACTGTCGCTTGATTTTTCCCAGATCACTCTTTCCCCAGCATCCACAATGCCAGCTACTGCATTTATCATGTCTTCTGTTGTATGATATTTTATACTTGATTAACAGCAACCTCCATTAAAGGACTGAATTCAATCCTAGACAAAATATGCTATATTTATTCACTAATCACTTGTCTTAAAGAAAATCAAATACACAAGATTTGACAAAACTGAAGTCCTACCATTTACATACAGCCACTATCAATCGTATCATATTTTCCCCCCAGTCTTTGTTTTCTATACAATGTACGTATGCCCACTGAGTCAGGGGCTGTCCATACTCTAGGGAGCTGTTCCATAAGTGGGACACTTCGTTATGAAGAGGGAGCCCGGACTGAGCACAGCCTGTCTCTAACCCAGCTGTGCAGGAGAAGTGTACAGGCTAACAGTCAGGTTCCACTTTGAGTCCTTGGGTGTGGGCTAAAGGAACTGACCAATTCTACGGCTTATGGTAATGTTATCCAATACAATATAATAGCTCCCTGATTCTTATCTGCTTTTGGCCTTGTTTAAGCAATGACACCAGCACTGACAGATATGACCTGTACTGTATACATGGGGTCTCACACCTCTCAGAATTTGTGAGCTGACCAGGAGAATGCAGGTCCAGAGGTGAATTTCACATTAATGACTGTGCCAAAGTCAACTGATAAGCCCACCCATAGCTGCCCTGGATTCTGTGCCCACTAATGCCACCTGATGGGCAAGGTCTGGACCTTTGGAGATGCGAGGACTTCCAGCCAAGGATACGGATGCAGGGACTCCCTTGCTCCATGACTGAGGATCCCTTGGCTGAGTGGTAAGTGCAGGTCAGGGATCCAGAGCACGCACATTGGGACCCACCCCTGGGTTCTCAGTTTGGCTTTTCCACTTAGGAGGTCAAGAGCTTAGAACGTTTATCTCTGCACCATCTCATTCTGAGGAAAAGGAATATTAACCAAATCTGGGCAACAGCGGTGTTGAGGGAAGAACAAGGTAGTGTACAGACAGTGTGCAGTGGTGATGAGCTTTGTTGACAGGTGAATTGTGCTGTGTAAGAGGGAAATATCTCCTCAGGAAACACACACACGCTCATGCATGCAGGTTCACAATCACAGCACATAGACCCCAACCACATAGACACATGGACCCCACCCCAACCCTGATACACACAAACCCACATCATCTAAATGATGCAGTTACTTCCAAGACCATAGAACTTGGGCATGGCTCTTTACTGGGAAATCACTCTCTAGCTCTACACCCCCAGCCCTCATCCCTGTAGGGACCCTGAATCAGGGTGTCTCTCCAAGCAAAGCCAGCAAGAGAGTCCCACCTTCTTCATCATCTAGATTGTTCCTCAGCACAGGGGTGAACTCTGAATACATACCGTTTTTGTTTGCTGTCCAATCCACCTGTGATTAGAGAAGAGAAAACAGTGTAAGGATCTCAGCATCCTGTGCTCTGTGGACACAGGTATTTCATCTCTTTTTTTTCTCCTCAGAAAACCAAATGGGAAACTGTTGTTGAGTCAATGGCCCCAAAAGAAACCAGAGAAGACAGCTGTGGGAAAGGCTGGAGCTTTGCCTGGAAGATCTCTCAGGTCCACTTTGAGGAGCAAATACAAAAGTCTATTTCAAGGAAGGAAATTTTCTGCTGAGGAAAGTGTGTCTGACTCTACAGTTTCTAACTGATGTTGCCATTTTTTAAATGGCCTTTTGAATGAGTTATCTGTTGGGAAAGACATTCACTCAGCATTCATCCAACCAAGCAAAATTGTATCCATCAGCTGTCTTGAACATTGTAGATCTTCAGATCTGAAATCAATTGGAAAAGAAAGAAATGAAACAAACTTTTAATCTCTGATAAATAAGGGGAGCTTACCCTGGAGGTAGCAGGAGCCACTTTAATTGTCCTCACATGGGGCAGTTTCTCCAACAGGTCCTCAGGGGGCTCTAGGAGGACACAGAGTAAGTGTCAGGACACTGGTGATGCTGCTCAGGAATTACTCAGAGAGCCTCATTAATGTGGACACAGGGTGGGAGTGTATGGATGCAGGTGGTTACTGAGTGTGGACTGAGGTGCTGTTGGACAAACCTCGCTGGTGGGTGGAGGAAGGCAAAGGGGAGGAACATTTCAGAAATGAGGAAGAGAACCTTTAGCTTTCTAGCTGTAGGGAACCTAATCAATTTGAAAGTGTCAGTCTGAAAAAGCTTAAACACTAACATTGCACTATGTTTCAGTATAGAGTCCCACGGCCCCTCTGCCCATTTCAAAGTCCCTCCAAATCCCCCTTCTTCTTGAAATGTTACAAGACTCTTTCAGCTTCCTTCTAAGCAAATATGTTGCTCCTTCATTCATCGTCCATTCTGTTGGATTTTTGACTTATTTTATTGTGATGAAATATACATATTTATGCTTTTCATAATTTTGAAGTATACAGTTCACTAGCATTTCTTACTTTCACAATGCTGTGTACCCATCAACACAATCTACATCTTAATCTTTTTCATCATTTCAACGTAACCTCTGTACCCATTAAATCATAATCCACCTTACTCCTGCCTCCTGACCTTGGTAATTTCTACTTCCGGTGTCTGTGAGTTGGCCTACACTAGGTACCTCATACAAGTGGAATCATACAATATTTGTCTTTCTGCGCCTGCCTTATTTCACTAACAATAATGTATTTTTTATATTATTTGGATCATTCATTTTGTAGCATAAGTCAATCTTTAATTCCTTTTTATGGTTGAAAATTATTCCATTCGGTGTATATATCACATTTTATTTATCCATTCATCACCTCATGGACTTTGGATTGTTTCTATCTTTTGGCTACTAAGAATAATGCGACTATGAACATTAGTGTACACATTTCTGTATGGCACCATAATGGTGACAAATAATATTGTACATATTTCAAATATTATTGAATATAACAACACAAGGTGTGACTCTGAGGTGAACTATGGACTTTCCATTAGTAAAAATATACTTACATTGTTTCACTAATTGTAACAAATGTACTTCACCTATGCTATATATTATTAATAGCTGAAACTGGAGTGATAGGATACAGGAATTTTCTGTATTGCCTGTACAACTTTTATGGCAATATAATCCTGTTCTAAATAATGTCTAATAATTTAAAGAAATCTCAAAACATGGTTTCAGGGAGGGATGTGTTGTTGCTGACGTTCAAAATTCAGTTGATGTCTAAAGCATAACTAGAGACCATCTTCCCTCTTAAACATGAACCAAATGTTGAATTTTAAATGCATGCCGCAGAGCACAGGGAGATCAGCTCGGTGCTTTGTGACTGCCTGGAGGGGTGGGATGGGGAGGGTGGGAGGGAGGGAGATGCATGAGGGAAGGGATGTGGGAACAGATGTATATGTATGACTGATTCACTTTGTTATAAAGCAGAAACTAATAAAAAAAATAAAATTCAAAATAAATAAATAAATAAATAAATGCATGTTTACTTCCATGGTTAAAACAGTACCAGCTGGCTTAGTAAGTTTCAATTTGAACACATGGAATAAAAGAAGAATACTGCTTAATATTTCATAGCTTTTTCTTCAATATGAGGCACTGAATCAACTAGAATAATTATTCTTGAGTGAACCAAATGAGACATTTTCCACAGTACCTTCAGCTGGGTCATTTGTATGGTGCATCCTAAAATGTGGCCGGATGTGGATCTTTTTCAGCCAGCCTGGGGTTGATATTCTTGACCTCTGATGAGTGTTTCTTCTTCTCGCATTCTGGGAGCAGCATCCTGGGAAATGCATTACAATAGAGACAACTATTGACATCTTGCTGGCAGAAGACCATGGGGAAATTAGCAATAATTTATTCACAGTTCAATCCTTTGGTCCCTTTCCTCACCGGCTGCCCAGCAGAGCCTCCTGAATCAAAGTTGGACTTAGGAAGATCTTGCAGTTTGGTATGCAGTTAAAACACCCAACAGACAGGTTTTGTGGGCAAATATCTTTATTTAACTGATAATGTCTAGAAACTCAGCAATCCATTGGGACCATGAATGATGGACTGGATTCAAATCCCGTTTAGAAGAAGCATGTACTTGGGAAAGATATGTAGATCCCTCTTTGCCTCAGTTCCCTGTTCTGAGATGTAGGAATGTTAATATTGCCTAAGTTTAGCATTATGTCATGTGTCCAAAAATGATTGAATATAGGTAAAATGTTTGAAAAATAAAGGACCGGTGCTTCACAAATGCGCTATAAGTGTTCAATCCTGAATGATGGCAAGAAGAAGCTGGACATTTCGTAGCTGTTGAAAGCAGAGAAGTGATTTGACGGCTCCAAGTAAAGGGGGATTCAAGCTTACTCTTCAGCTTTTTATGGGAACAATGCTTTGCAGCTCATGGAGAATATCCATTATCATGTCTGACACCCAGCCCTGTTTGGGGTGAAGGGGAGGGCAAAGTGGGGGCTGTAACCCATATGTTATGGTGGAGGGTGTGGAAATTTAGAGATAAGTGACTGTCCAAGAATCACAACCATGATGAATGATGGATCTGGGACAGGACAGACCCCTGGACCCCTGAGCCAGGAGTTCCCCTCACTCTCTCTCTCAAATTCTCCTGCCCCAAGTTTTCTGTGGGTGAGAGCTGATGTCCTGAAGGAGCTGCCTGAGCCTAGAAAGGAACCCAAATCCTTACCCTACTTTTCGTCTCTATATTTCAATCCCTCATTCAAAATACATCAGTTTCTTACGAACAAAGCTCCCCTGAAGGACCACAGGAATTCCAACTGTGTCCGTTCTCCCCAGCCTCTTCATACCATCAACTATCTCACAAGCATCCTTCACAATGACCAGCTCACCATGCTGAGTGACCAGTGGTCTGTTACATTCCTAGGTTGCCTCAGAGCTCAAAACCTCTAAGCAAAAGGCCACATGATGGCTCTACCAAGAATCAGCTTCCCTTCAATTGACCACGTTTGGATGAATAGTTACCATGAATTAACTGGGGAGGTGGCCATCTCTGCTGGGCTTTGGTAGCTTAGTTAAGTCTGTGATGCTCAAAGTCTCCCTGACAATTGATCTGAGCACCCATTCGAGCAGCCTGGACCAAGGGCTTGCTAAGAATGGGCAAGCGTTCAAGTCTTTCCTCACTAATATTCCGGCTCTATAAACTCATCATTTTCTAGACCCTGTAGTGGAAGGCAATAGAATCCCACATTCTTTTTGAAAGTCATCTCCATACTCAGAGGCTGGAGACCCCACCCCAGGATTCTCCTTGAGAATCACCAGACAGACCCTCCTTCCCTCAGTGACCAAATGTTCATTCCACTAATGTGATGGCACTGGCCCTTCTCACCAAACTCCCTGGCAGCCGCCAAACAGCCAGTGATCTTGTCCACAGCAACCCATGGAAATCCAACCAGTGAATCCCAGGTTCTTTCCTTTATAAAACTCTCTGGATTTAGACCTTGAGTATTTGGTTTCAGATTGACAGCTACATTTAGAAGAGCTGAGCTGTAATTCCCCTTTCCTCCTATAATGACCATTGCTGAGGAGATATGAAGATTCTCCTGCTTCAGTAAAAGCATAATGAGTGAGTTCCCTTTATCTGTTCTCTGGTAGAGTGTGTACAAAATTGGCATTTGGAGATAGTATGTTTTTCTAAATTTAGGAAAATATTTAAGGCAGCTGGCTTGATAGAAGAATCAAAAATATAACTTAAGTAATATAACAAACTATAAAATATATTTATAACTGTAGATAAATGTGGTAGAAATCAAAAAAGAAAACAAAAAAGATGAGGAACATATATCAGTAAAAGTTAACCAGCACATTTGAAGGAACAGCCTTCAGAGGATGAATATGAACCTACCTCCAGAACAATTCAGATTGTCCATTTTCAAAGTCTCAAGGGGTGAGAGTGAGAGCTTCTCATCTGTCACCATATGTGAACCTCTCAGTTCACAGAATGGCAGTTGGAATGGAATGCCAAGATGTGCATTATCATATTACCATAGTGACAGGTCACAATAGAACTTTCAGAATGAACTGGACTCTGCACAGGATGGGTCCAACTGCTGTTGTCTAGAAAGTGTGTTTCCAAGGACAAGTTTGGCTCTTCAGAGTAAACAGTTTATTTCCGAAGTTGAATCTCAGGCGCACAATTTACTCTCTCATTAAGAAAATAATTTATATGGGAGAAAATGATCTGCCCCCCCAAATACAGTTGATAGTGCACATTTCAGGGTGAAGATGGACAAAGGTAACACGTTGAGAATAAAAAGAGGTTCTATTCTTGACTGAAATATCATCCTGTTGCTGAACGCAAGTCCATGTGCCTGACAAACAGTGAGGCCAAACAATACCAACATGTCGAGCTTGGAGCATTGGAGCAGAGAAAGGTTTACTGCAGGGCCATGTGAGGAGATGGGCGGCTCATGCCTTAGAAAACCCTGAACTCCCCAAAAGCTTTCAGCAAAGCCCTTTCATGGGAAAGGTAAGGGAGGGGTGTGGTTAGTTGCTTCAAACTTCTAAGGTCAGATCCTCTTTTCTTGAGGTCAGGTCATGGTCAGGTCATGATGTTCCTGTAAGCCTCCACCAAAACAAATGTTACTCTCTGTACTGACAAGAAAGGGCAAGGTCCCGAGGCTCAACTCTTGCTCTCCAGAGTCCAGGTCCTGGCCAAGAGGAGGGGGTCTGTGTGCAGGCTGGTTACCCTGCCCGGGAGTGTCCGTCCATCAACCAGTCTGGGTTCTCCCACCAGTGCCCAGGTCTGCTTGAAGAAGCAGATCTCAGGTGGCGGTGCCCTCCAGGCCAGGTCCCCAGACCCTGCCCAGCCTTCATCACTGAGGGAGCCAGGCGCCCAGAACCCTGCCGGCCCTCAGGCTTTTCCTTTAAACTGGAGAGAATCATTTGTAGCAAATACCAGTCAGGTGAATTCCCAGCTGCCAACAACTGCCCTTTGACGAGAACAGCCCAACCACAGAGGCGGACCTGAAGTAATGATGTGTAAAGTCCTTGCAGCTGAACCTTGACCTCTGGCCTCTTCCTGGGGTGGACAACTGATCAAAGCTGGACCAAGTTTTGAAACTTGAGCAGAGAGTCTGAAGCCGGTTGAAGCTCTTACCTGGATGACAGTGTCCGTGTACTGCAGGTGCTGAGGCCTCTGTGCACCACGACCCATGGGGACCGCTACTGCCATTAGGTCGCCGAGGCAGGGACGGGGTGGGGGGGGTAGGTTCACGCCTGCCCCGCCCCTATTACAATCTCCACCCATTTCTACTCTTCCTCCCCACACTTTTCTAGATAAAATAATTTAAAATGTAAGATTTAATCTTATTATAAACAAAGTTAAGTTTTCATGTCTAATGTCCAGTTGTATTCTTAGTGTCCTATAAATTCGGTTTTTCTCCTCACAGAAATTAATATTTTTGCCACGTATTGCAAGTATATTTCCAATTTGTCACTGTCTTTTTATCAGTTACTCTTATTTTTATCATGAAGACATTTATTTTATTTTCAAAAATCAGTAATTCAAATATTTTTATTTGTTACTTTTGGCTGTGAGAAAGGTAAGGAGGAAAAATAGTATGACTAATATTCATATTAAGGACTAAATACTCCTTTAAGAAAATATTTTACTAATTAGGAAAATAACTACAGGTTATGTTACATTGGTTCTGCCTTCAAGGTGCCCACACTCTAGTGCCATGAAGATATAAATCAAATTTAGAGCCCAATAATAATAAATAGCTCAATCCAGGTGACTTGTAACACCCATTGCAATGTTTGCACTTCAAACTGTTTTATGTGATTCCCTAATTATATTATATGGTAACCTAATAAATGATCTCAAATCCATTAGATAAAAGGCATGATAAAAAATTAAGAAATAGACTTAGTAAAATAAAGGGTACCATGGCAAAATAATGTGTTTCCCTTGATTTATAAACCCGTTAATCTTGAATGAACATTTTGGTAACATTTCATCTGGTTTGTGAGTCCATTTTACAAGTATAAGCAGTTCACTTGGAGGAATTTTGTTGATTCCTGCTGGGTTTAAAACTTCAGTTAACTGACTACCATTCTATTTCTCATGAGAGCTAGCTTAACTTCTTCCATTTTTCTTCATAATTCTCATCTTTGAGAGAAGGAACATGTTGGTTGGAATAATTTTGCATCCCAGTAGGAGCAATTATACATTTTCTCATGTGATTGATACTGCACGCAAGTCTATTGGTGATCAGTAACCTGTGCCTTGTAATTCCTTTAATTTCATTTATATTCAGCTGGGAAAGGAGCCAGATTTCTCCTGGCTTCCACACACTCGCTGATGGTTAGACAATAAATAAGATTTTTATTTTCTTTCCTGTACTTGTAGGCTTGTCGGCTATAACACTTTCTTCTTTTTGCAGCATTTTCTGTCACTATCTTTATTTTTAAATTAATCGTATTTTATTTTGTGCAAAGTACCCCTTCAGCTTCAACAGAGAAGTTTCACTCTGCAGTATTTTTGTTACTATTCAGTCATATTATTTTAAACTTTATTATTTCTTCTGTCATCTAAGGGTTACTTACAAGAGTAAGTTTATTTCTCCCTAACTTCAGATGTGGTTGTTCCTTAGTAATCCCTTTATATCAAATACCAGCTTAATTGCGTTCTGGTCAAGAATGTGTTCTTTAGGATACATCATAGGTCAATATGCAAAAGAAAACAAACTCTCCTGTGCACAATACCCTAGATGTGCTAAGCAGAACACAAACTTCCATATTAGGCAGTGACAAGCACAAGAAAGAGCAGCTCATGTGCAAAAGATCACTTTTGATAAGCAAATCAAGGAAAAGTGATTATAGAGCACAGTCACGTCTAAGGACACAATTTCTCTCTATTGTATCATTAAAATGTAAAAAAATACAAGTCAGAACTCTACACATATTTCATTCTTCTTTCTGATTTCATATCCACTTTCCTCAGTCTCCAAAGCAGGTGATATAACCGTAAAGTTCCAGGAACCCTCTGCCATTAGATCCTACCTAAGTGTTGTTCCTACCTGTATCCTTTTCCTTATCACGGCCACAAATGCTATCCAAAGTCGATTCTGTAGAAACACGAATATGAATTTACAAGTCTTATGGATACATTTAAAATGTGACTTATGTGACGGAGTAATTGGATATTTTATTTTGTTTTATATTAATACACTGAGTTAATCATTGATTGAATTAAATAAATTATAACAGGCACATCTAGCAAGTGGCTACCACACTGTAATACACATCCATCTTTCTCTCTCTCTCCATATATATATATATATATATATATATATATGTATGTATAAAGTATATGGAGGATGTTACCACGGCTCCCCTGGTTATTCCCCTCTGTATGGTCTCCCCATTCAAGATGGCTGTTTGCTGATGGTTTACCAAAGGAAAATCCTCTGCCCCGTGAAGGTACTTAGCCCAAGGGGTAAGAGGGATGTGTCCCTCTGCTGGTTTCCCTGGTAACCGATAATCCCATCTGCTGTCAATTCCCCCTTTAACTGGTAGCCTGCCTATTCCGCCCAGAGTGAAGAATGCTGCTACTGCTGCTGCTGCGTTCTGCCTGCCATCGCCTATCTACAGTGGGATGTCTCTCCAGGACCACTTTGCTTCTGATGTGAAATATCTCCCATCTATTAAACCATGAATGTCTCTGTCCCTGACTCCGGGCTCTTTCCTTAGCCCTGAGGCTGAGCAAGTACAGGGCTTGCAGGCGTGAGAGGTGCAGCACAACACCTTCTGCAGGGCAGTTTGCTGGCCAGATTTGATGATTCCTTTGTAGGTGTTTCCTAGGCTCATGCACACTTGCCAGACACTCATGAGACCTTGGGGACACTGAAACAGTAATGTCAACACCCAGATCCTAGAGGAATTCCCGACAGGTGTTCCACTTGACGGGAGAGGTAATGAGCATGGCCCAGTGCACCTGTGCTAGACATAATCAGTGAGCAGGTGCAGAAGGGAGGGAGGGACATTCACTCACTTCATGAGGCCATCCTTCTCACCACTGCCTCTGAAAAATCCAGGGAAGGAAGGGACAAAATGCCTTTAGAAAGTAAATGACCTGTACACTGAAAACTACAAACCACTGCCGAAAGAATTAAACAAGGAACAAATCATTGAAATGACATATCATATTCATAGACTGAAGACTTATTATTGTTGACATTTCTACACTACCCAAAGGTAAGTATTAATTCATCGTAATACCTATCAAAATCCCAATGTCATTTTCAAAGTAAAAGAAAAAAGAATCCTAAAATACATATGGAACCACTAAGGATTCCAAACAGAAAAATCAATCCTGAGAACAAAGAACATAGATGGAGGCTTCTCACTTCCTGACTTCAAAACACATTACAAAGCCACAGGAATCAAAACTGTATGGTACTGACATAGAAACAGATACATAGGCCTAAAGACCAGAATAAATAACCCCCAAGAAAACTCATAGATACATGGCCAAATGAAATTCACCAAGCTTCTAAGACAACAAATAGGGAAAGTATAGTTTTTTCAACAGTCAATAGGATGAAAATATAACTTACAGAAAGATTACAAACATATATCAGAAAAGGAGCTAATGTCCAAAACATATAAGAAAAACACTACAACTCAAATGCAAAGTAAGTTAAAAAATTCAAAAGGGTAAATAACTGGGTTCAGAAATGTGCAAAGATTTAAATAAGACATTTCCTGAAAAAGACATACAAATGGCTAACAAATAGAGGAAAATGTTCTCAACCTCACTAATCATCAGGGCAATGAAAATCAACACCTCATACCTGTTAGGCTTTGTATTATAAAGAAAAAAATTAACAGTCTAAGGCCAAGATGTGGGGAATTGGAAACTTTGTACACTGCTGGTGGGAATGTAAAATGGTGCCGCTATTATGAAAAAGAGTATGGGGGTTCCTTATAAAATTATAAACAGAAATATCATATGATTCAGCAATCACAGTTCTCGGTATATATCCAAAGGACATTAAATCAGTATCACAATGAGATGAACATAGGTTCATTGCAGCATTCTCCACAATAGCCTAGATATGCAACCAACTTCACAAAACAAGTAAGTGTCCTGTGCCTGAGCTAACCTTAGGTACTTCAAAACCACTCCGTAAGGCTCTTAGCCCCTTAGAGAGGATGAAAGCAATATTAGAGTTAAAAGTAACTTGTACCAATTCCCTTAGGCTGGAATGCTGAAACAAAAGTTCTACAGCAGGGGAAGCCTCCTAAACACATAGCACCTGCCAGGGTTTACCCCAGCCTTGGAAGAACTGGGAAGGATAAGACCAAGGCAGGCCTGAGGAAAGGTCCAAGGGTAGGCAGGCCTGGAGTGAGGGGAGCAGGGGCAGGGCTGTCTGGATGGAGCAGTGGGTTGTAAGAAGCGGAGTGACCCTGGGTCCTGCTGCACTGAGTCTCTGTCCTGGACCTGGTCAATTCCAGGAGACCAGGTTAGCAGGGCTGTGAGAGCCAGTGTGTGAAGCGAACCCAGCAGCCCCTTCACATAGTCCTCTAGAATTCCTGCCGGCCATGAAGGGTCTTTAGGGGCAGCTGGACGTGGAGCCCTCTCAAATGGAAGCACGTCAGCACATCAGCCTTGGGAGGTGCTGAGGCTGAAATGAGGAGACTGAGCACATGCAGTGATCCCAAAGCATGTGTTCTGTGACTCATCCATCTCTGGGAGTGCGCTTTCCATGAGGAATAAACAGTGAGGACAAAAGTAAGGTGAAGCTACAAGTCCTGAAAGTGTAGAGGGAGAGAGTTCAAGTCTCATCCACCACCTGACACTCACTATAAGAACTTGTTCTCCAGTGTCAAGTGACTATGAGAGTTTTGTTCCCACTAGGATATGGCCATCATACGTGAATGTAAAAAGGAAACCAAAATCCCTGGTGCAAAATACCCTCCAGGTACCAAACAG